>NW_007577842.1:212434-279045 GCF_000690725.1 Stegastes partitus | reverse complement strand
CGCGCGCGCGCCTACCTTTAAGTTATTATGTTTCATAGTGTTGTGAGGCATTGTGGATGGTAGCTCTGAAAAACTAATACATTATTTAAATCCAAATCACCCTCCCCTGTCCGGCTATGTTATAGATGACAATAATGCTGCCACCCCACCCCTTCTCTACAACCCCCACCTCTCTCACACACACCTCCATACACATTCTCACGCCACCTCTCTCACTCTAGTTATCTCTCTTTTCCCTCTGAATCAAAGGGATGCCACGGACCAAGACAATCGCGTGGATGGAGCGATGGTGGGAGCGAATGAAGATGAAGGAATGGGGATGATGGATGCATGGCTGGATGGCTGGATGGATGGAATTTAGGTGCGTAGGGGGTAGAGGAGGGCTGGAAAAGGGGGATAGAAGAATGATGGACGGTGGAGGGAGGGAGGGGTGAGAGGGGGGCGGGTGGGGTGAGGAGAGGGAGAGAAGGCCGCAGAGGAAAGATGAAAAGATGGCAGGCCTCAACACCAGGCCAGTCTGTATTGATTAGTGTGTGTAATAAAGAAAGCGAGACACCTGGCCCCAGAGAGGACATGGTTCACTTGGTGTCTGCTTTAACAAGGAGTGTATGTGCACGAGTGTGTGTGTGTATGTGTGTGTGTGTGTTTGAGATCTAAAGCCACTAAATATGCCGATGCGTGCATTTTACTCACAGAAATGCCAAAGGGTGTCTACGGAAATGAATAAATGAACAAGTACAGTATGTGTGCGTACACGTGTGTGCACCTGTGTGTGTTAGTTCATGTCAGCCCATGTACAGCGCATGCAAGCGTATGTGTGTTTGCACATGCTGCAGGCTGCATCCCCTATGCGCCGTGCGTGAAAACACTTCATACACACACACACACACACAACAAGGGCCTGCTCATGGAAAAATCAATATGATGGTGATAGAAATATGCTTGAATGTTCTCTAGGTGAGAGATTGATCTGAGCTCCACAGAGGGTCTGTCCAAAACCAAATAATGGTTAGGGGCCAGCGACCTCCAGATCTCCACAGAAAACAATAATTATAACCACACTGGTTATGCCTGGACTAAGCATAAAGGCCAGAGTCAATGAAGGCTAAGCGCTAACGTTGCAAAGGTGGTGCTTCAGCATTAATAAAACAGGAGCTTTTGACAGTATGTCTACAGTTAAATCATATTTTCATCTAAACTGCAAATAAATAAATACATTTTTTAAAGCATATTTCCCCACATATCTCTAGTGGTACAGTTCAATTTGAATTTATTGGCCCTAAGATTGCCCCAAGACTTTAACTTTAGTAGCATTAGAAAATGTCCTCTTTCTAGTCATTTACTATGTATACAATTCATTTTTTTGGAACCATGTTTTAGCAAAAACTCAAGAACAAAACCCTTTTTTTTGTTTAACTTTGGTAAAGTGACTTTTTTTTAGCATGTCAATCAATAGAACAGATACTTGGATCAAAAATAAAAATACAGGTTAGTTTTTCTTTATGTCTTAGCGTGCCTGCCCTACCTGTTACCTAACACAGGAAAGTCTAAAAAAATAAATCATAGTTCTAAATAAAACAGAAATTAACATCACATTTCAAATATTGAAACTACTTAAAATAAGAAATAATTGAATAGAAAGAATTTTTACATAATCTTTTGTAAACTTTATTAATTCATGGCTCATGTCTGAAGGATTTCAAAAGTTTGATTGATAACTATAATACAGAATATCTTCCCCCTAATCAGGAAGTTCAGCCACAACATCTTACATCACAATAACTTCACACTGGACACTATATCTAGTTTTATATGATGGATATTCAGTACGGCAGTAGCAAAGACCCACTATTGGGCTCTTAAATGCAAATGCATGAGCAACAGTTACACATAGTGTTAGTCTTCTGTGAATAAACCAATATTTTTGAAGCATAATGTTCTCTTAACTCACTGACTGCCATAAATTGCCTCAGTATTATTTGTGGTGGTCCCAGTGTCCAGATTTTCCCTCACAGGTGCAGTAACTAAAGCTTTTCTATGCAAACAGGTACAAGTGAAGCAAAATAGGCTGATAGTGAGAAACAGTCAAGCTAAAGTATTATGTTGAAGGTGCTCTGTGTGGCATAGAATTGTCTGGGTCCAACTACACTGTCAGGCATAGCCGAATGAAAATAAAGTCCCTCAAATATGTTTTATCATTTTATCCAATTATGTTACAGGAGGCAAAAGGTTTCAATATTAAAAAGATTTCTGGGCAAAGGCTCATCCTTTAAAAGTGTTTCATGGAAAATAACAAGATATTAAAATGCCCAAGTCAAAATTTTTAAGTAGTTCCTAATCTTTGAGGAAAATATTCTAACATACAAATTAGTCTTACTCTCCCAAGGCTGGATTGGCCAACAGAAAATCCTGGTATTACCTACCCAGCCTATCATCAGCACAGCCACTTTTTGAGTGATGAGTCTCCTACAGGAACCAACAGCTGTATGTGCAAATCATGCATATAAATCAATTACCAGGGTCCTATGTACTTTAAATGCACCCATTAATTAAGCAATGTCAGACACAATGAACCGTGAAGTTCATTACATTTTTAGCATTCAAACCCCGGATTATTTGAAGAGTGCATGAGAGAGAGGGAGATGGGTTTACCTAATGATTAGCCCCATAGCTCAATGTCGGGCAGACGCCAGCGGAAATTTCAGGAAAGCTGTTGCGAGAGGAGACAGAACAGCAGCGAGCTGTCTCAGCAATCTACAAAACATGGATGGGTTGATCAAAAGAAAAGCAAGGAACAACAACAGCTACCCGCTTTTAAACTTTCAACTCAAAACAACTAAATGCTCCCACGCAATGACACATACATGATCTACCTGGTGGATTGACAGGAGTCACATTTTTCATCCGGTTTTGCAGTTTTTCAGAACCAGTGTGCACGCTGAGTTTTTGTATGCACATTCTTGCACAAATGGAACATGCAACATACAAGTACAGTCTACAGAGAGTGTTTCAGACCCTTTCACTTTTTGGACCCTTTACTGCATTCTAAATTCTTTTTTTTGTTTTTAAAAAAAAAAAAAAGACTTTCTTTTATTTTTTATCAGATTCACTCCGTAGCAGGTGACTTTCTTGACCTTCCTATATATCGTTGCATTCATACTCCCTTAAGTTCTCATAAGTCTCCTTGTCCCTGCTGCTGAGAGGGACCCATATCATAATGCTGCCACCACCATGCTTGACTGTAGGGACGGTATCAGTCAGATAAAGAGCGATACCTTGGGTTTGCAAGACATATTGCTTGAAGCTCTGTCCAAATAGTTTTCAACTCATCAGAAAATCTTTTCTCTCATGCTATTTGAGTCTGTTAAATACAGTTTGGTAAGCACTAAGCAGGTTTTTATATGCATCTTCATCTAAAATATCTTCAGTAAAGCCACTCTGTCGTGCAGATGACATCTAAAACTCTGTAAGAGCAACCATTACATCCTTTGTCACTTCCCTCATCAAGGACCTTCTTGCCTTGTATTTTTACTGATTTGATATTTTTACTGAGAAATTTCAGTATTGGATATGTAGTATATTGCTTTAAAAAAATGTTAAAACATCCATCCATCCATTATCTATACACCGCTTAATCCTCACTAGGGTCGCGGGGGGCTGGAGCCTATCCCAGCTGACTTAGGGCGAAGGCAGGGGACACCCTGGACAGGTCGCCAGTCTATCACAGGGCCACACTTAGAGACAGACAACCAAGCACACTCACATTCACACTTACGGACAATTTAGAGTCACCAGTCAACCTCAACATGTTTATAGACCTTGTGGGAGGAAGCTGGAGAACCTGGACAGAACCCACGCTGCATAAGGAAATGTGCAAACTCCACGCAGAAAGATCCCAGGTGTCCTCACTGGGACGCAAACTGGCGACCTTCTTGCTGCGAGGCAACAATGCTAACCACCGCTCCACTTTGCAGCCCATCTCAAAACATGTTCTTCTTACTTTGTTATATGTTATTTAATGTGGACTGATGGTAGCAAATCGCTTTTTTATTTGTTTAAAATCTAAGTTATAACACAAAAAAAGGAAAATGTGAATAGGTGTGAATACTTTTAGAAGCAACTGTAGAACCACGAATACTCTTTGACATGTGTGACAATAGTCTACACTGACATGAGAGCAAAATCATACGATGGTTGACATTGAACTGTTTTTATTAATTTAGTCAGTGTGTATTAAAAGCCCGAGAGTTTTAGGAATTGTCCTAATCCCTCCAGTAAAGTGTTCAAAAAGAATTGTCAAAAGTGAAGCTACAAGGTTTTCTTTCAGTAAAAGCAATATGCAGGTGCCGTGAACATGGAAATGTGCGTGTCTGCATGTGCATGCTTGTGTGTCTGTGAACGATGTGTTGCCAGGCTGTAGTTTGGTTCAAGTTGCTGTGAAATGACAGGAGAGGTTGGGGGGAGCTCAGAGAGAAGAAGCTGGGCCCAGCTGCCTGGCATTAAGCAATGACCTCTGCATAATGAAAGATGGCGACAACATTTCCCACTCATTACAAGGTTCCACACTGTGACAAGATTTGCATATTCATATATTTCTCCCTTCACCTCCCCTCCCTTTTCTTCACCGCAAATTATTTTTCCTGTGAGCAGGACATCTGCCTCCCTGACACTGCTCTGGAAGAGGAAAAATAAATAAATATGTGTGTAGAGAAGCACATGATCTACCCAGATGCCACAGAAATATGGCACGATGTTGACATCGTCACACACCCCAGCCGTGTGTATTTTCCACAGCTTAAGCACCAGGAAATCACGTTCGGGGTCAGTGGAGAAGAATACAGCTTGGGCATAAAAACCTGATAAAGGTCTGGAATGTATACCTGTTTTGCATATTAGTTCTAATGTAGTGACATAAAAAAGGGGAAAAAAACACCGTAGTACTGGTTTTGCAGGTTTCACGTTGTTAGGACGAACTAAAATTCATCGCGAAATGGTGCTGCTGCTAAAGTGAGTAAGCCATACTTTAAAAACAATCTTTAAAATAACAAATGCAAAAGAAAAAAGAGACATGAAGCATGTATTTTAAATCAAATGATGGTATGCGTCATAAAAAGCTGACATTCTTATAAGATTTTCAGGAATGTATGCGAAAGTATGCAAAGAAGTTGAAATTTTAAATGATTACTTTGGATTTAATATTTAAGATTACATATTTTCAACTTTTTTTCCCCTTTTTTTTTGTTCATGTAAAAATACTCCCAGTGCCCTTGCACATCAATAAGGTCCTTAGGTTTTCTCTGATCAAAAAACAAAAACAAAAAAAAAATCAGAACACCAAGCTCTTCCTCTCCTTACAAGGCGTAATTATATTTCAACATCAAACAAAACAGTGCCTTAAATGAACCTGTGTAAATAGAAAACTCAGACATGTATGCAAAGACAGTAAATGCACAAAATTCTTCATCAAAAGAATTGCTTTAGTGGTTGCCTTAAAAAACAATCAGAGAAAGTCTGGAAAGAAGGAGAAAAAAAAAAACAGAAGCAAAAGTGGGAATTTGAATCCCTTTTATTTAGTTGAGCAACTTTAATTCAAATGAATCAGGCTGAGCTGCACCCGCCAACCGTGCCTGAAGAGTCGCCGATCTCAACGTGCAGCATAACGATCACCGCCGCACTTCTGAATACAAACTGTTTTATGTGAATACCTCAAGCTGAGGGCTACATAAATATAGAATTAGACAAAGTGTTATTTTTTTCTTTTTATGTTTTATTTTTCCCCTCTTTTCTCACTCTCCAGCAACATCCCCAGGTTGGGTTGGCTCTAAGCAGATGCAGGCACTTACTTCAAAAAGTTGCAGCTCCCTTATGATAGCACTGCAAAAAGGTTTTCTTTTAACTTAAATCAGCAAATGTGTGGAGCAGAGACCTAGCGGCGTGTTTCTCTCCCTCAGAAATAATTGCTCCCAGGGATCAATTTGAAATTTAAATTGTGGTGAAATGGGTGTTTGTCATTAACAATCAAATATTTGAACCATTGTAATACCTTTGCCCCGTCTGCATCTGCACCCTTTGCCCCGAGTTGGAAAAATACTGCACAGGGCGTTGTTTTGATGAACAGAAAAGGTGATGATTCTCTCAGAAAACATCACATGAGAGAGACAGCAGGAGGTGAAACAAGAGCAATTCATCAATTTTATAGATTTATATAAAAGAGTAACATATCAAAACAAAAAGGAGAGCAGTGGAATATGTCTGTTTCAGCTGTTCTTCAGACCGGCATCACGCCGCATATTAAATAAAAGCAGACAAAGTAAGCAGAAGCCAAACTCAAGAGTTGAGTAAAATGATGCAGGCAGTAAGGTAGGACAAATGGAGAAAGAGAAGAGCTTCCTGTCATCTCTGAAAGGCAGCGTCTCTGCTTAATGTTCATTAAGGGGCTGATTGAATTGGGGGTGTAGCACTGTCACTGTTAATGGAGTGATCTCTAATTGGAGCGCATTAGCTCTATAGGTTCTGGCTTGTGTCAAAAGCAGGCAGAAGGGCAGGATGCTACGCTGGTCTAACACTCCCTATCAATGTTGAAAGTGCACCAAAATAAACTAATTGAGCATTTGCATACATTAAAGGTAAACCATCAATTATTTCTCTGTAGAATTATGCCACCATGTTCTGCTTTTTTTTTAAATTTTCTACCACAGATGGATAATAAACCAAAAAAAAAAATGCCATCCAGTAATTTTTCTCTTTTCTCATTTTCTCTCCTTTTATGGGGACTTTTAGGCTGGGACGGCCTATTGCTCCATCAGAGCTCTGCGGGTCGTAAGTGTGTATGTGAGAGAGCGAATGTGGTATGTGTGTGTGTCCATATGCGCTGTGCACCGTGTGCCCCAGGGCCATGACTGTGATGGTTTAAACATGGAGGTGAGGAGCAACTTCAAGGCCAAAGTAAGGTGTGTTCCTGATAATGACGAGCACAAATGACCGCTATCGCCATTCAACAAGACCCAGAACTTGATCTGTAATGGCCGCCCATAAAGGAGAATCATCATCAATGAAAATGACAGGTTATTAAGATCCGATTTTAGGGGGGCTATGGCTTTAGTATGATAGGTTAGCTATCTATAAAACCTTTAAAGCCGAGCCCTCAACGACATCAGTCCTGATCCCCATCTTCCTGCACCCTGTGCCAGAGACACATGCTAATAAGCTCACAACCTTTAATTAAGCAATATGTGTAAGTAGGCGGCCATTACAGGCTGATTTGTGAGCCACTTCATTACACTAAGCACCGGCTAGCAGACACATATTCAATACAAATCAAGCTGGCCTGAATATTATCCTGCTTAATGTGAGGCCAATATTGATATTTTATCACTCGTGTTCTGATTAGTGACTTTAGGAATCTTCATATTTCATTGTGTTGAGGCAGTGCGGGACACTTAACAACCTGCATTCATTAGAAGTGTTGCTCAAGTGTTTATTAGGTTTATTAGGTCACAGATAGCTTATCGGTTCACATACACTATTTGTGTTTACTTGCATAGGGTTTGAAGAACAATACACTATAACTTACAGTACCACCACTTAGATTGGTGTTAGTCAGCTGTTGGCTTTTTTCTTACTGTAATTCTGTTTCGTGTGACACAAATAATACAGTACATGTTGACGTGTGTAAAAACCAGCTGTTAAAATTTGCTTATGAGATGCATTGTAGTGCATTTCCAAGTCAGCAATATAATCTAAACTACTTACAGTTGAGAAACTAATCAGCAGAGTTTTTCATATTTGAATCTAACAACCATACACAGGGCCGGAAAAAATTCAAGTATTTAGAAATGTAACAACTTTTACATAGTATATTGCAGATTCTTAATGTCAGATGATTGTCATCAGTTTGAGGTCCGACTGTCTTTGTGATATCATTGACTGAGGTCCTGCAGTGCAAAGCTGGAGCCGCATCCGCTTCCCCCTACTGGCTCGACACGATGGGACCCTGAAGGCAACAAAACAGCTGATGAAACTATACGAATATGTCATATTAGAGTTAGATGATGTGACTAGGACTACTAAAAATGTGCTTGTAATGTGAAAAGCACATATTTGATATTATGTGTGATAATAATAAAGTTTATTTGTAGGAAGAAGCATCAAGTTAATGCTCACGTCCAAACAGTTTCTTCCGTTTCCGTAACTGGAGAGAAGCACTTGCACCTCCTTTGTCCTCCCTCTGATTGGCAGAGCTCTGACCCTGGCAGGGCAGCATCCTTGCTGCACTGTCGGCCCTCTCCACGTCACCAATCACCTTCAGATAAACAGCAGCGCATGCTTATATTAGCCAGGCAACATAAACAGAAAGGTAACAAAAAAATAAAAAATGAACAGCGTAATACTGATAAACCCAACAGTTTCAGGCGTCCCTGAGGCCGTATGTATCAAGCATCACAAAGTACAGGTTGAACTTGGATGACAGTGACTGAGATTGGCAGGAGAACTGCTATTTTCCTTGAGGCCTGCGAGTAGTGTTGTCATGCATAGTCTCTTCCTCTGTCCTGGTGCTTAGAGTGAAGTTGGAGGAGAAGCAGAAATGGAGACTTTATATGACACACTACCTCTTGTCCCAGAGGGGAAACAGCTCTCACAACTCTAGGTTGGCCTACTTATGCACAGTGAAGGGAAATACAACTTAAATCTCACTGGGTATAAGCCATTATAGAATGATAAACCATACATTTGTCAAAAATACTAGCTATATGGGGGGAGAAATAACATTTATTACACTATGTTACATAAATAATAATCAGCGAAACGGGCAACAACAGCAGCATCAAGTAGTCATGTCAAAAATGTGGGCAGGCGTTTCTCTAAACTTGCAAATTACACAGATAGAGCAGCAATTGGAAAAAAAAAAAAAAGTGAAAAATGTTCCACTGAGTGCTTCTTTATCTAAAACTAGTATAAACTTGCCAGATAATTACATGCGGTGTACTTTGGAGGAGTCCTCCTGCTAAGCAGATATGGCTGCCAGGGAGGCATTAATCTCCTCATGCAACATATAGTACGTAGCCAAGGACATTCCCCTCTCTCTCTCCTTCTCTGTGGCTCTTGTAGGCACACACACCACATGCAGAAAAAGACACACACACACAGCATACACAGCACACTCACTTCCTGTATAAATCAAATTCATATTTCTGAGGGCTGCCGATGACCTCACGGCAAATGAAGCGTAGGTCCTCAGCTCCGCAGCGGCAATCAAACATGCGGCAGAGTAATTACAAAAGAGGGGTAGGAGGGAGAATTGATGCGGTTTGTCAATTAATGTTGCTGCAAGGTGTTTTTTCGAAAGGTTAACTTCTTCGTATTCTCTTGCATGCTAAATTAGGTCAATATTGGTCCGGCGAAGACTCGTGGTCATGTGCAGATTGGCAGTAGGCTGAGTCATGGAGAGGCAAGAAAGAAAAAAAAAAAAAAGAGGCCCTCATTTCTGAGAGATTTGGTGGCATAGCGTGGTGATGAAAACTCTTCCCAACTTTGTGTTTCTCTGCCACATTATTATCGTCATTCTATTTACTAGCTCTGTCACTGTTTTTGTAAAAATCTGCAACCTAAACAGAGAAAATCTTCTTGTAATTATACAACAACACGCTGCTGAAGGTGAGGCAACTAAACCAATACGGTTAAAACCTCACTGTGTGAATAAACTGCATACCTTTTGTTTCTACAAACAGTTAAGTGCTTCCCCTCCAAAAAAAAAAAAAAAAAAAGAGAGAGAGAGAGAGAGAAAAACCTCACAGCTGAAATTGCAGAGAAAAGTGTTTTTATTTATACAAGTCGCTGGAGATGCTCATCATCAGCGTTTTTTCCGAGCCATAAATAATTTGCGGAGAGAGGTAATATTCAAGCTGGCAGAGCCTTAGTTGTGCATCTTTAATGGAAGTTTTACAGAAGCTGAGCCAGTTCTTGCATATGCTGCTGCCTCCCATATGGAGGAAAGGAGACAAAAGGAGCACAGTTGGCTTGTCCTATCTTTTTATAAGTCCATCGACACTTAAATGCTAGCCCCGGAGAAAAAACGACACAGGGGGACATAAACCCACTGTGGTTTTAGGAGGGAAGATAATGACTTTGCCTGCATTAATTTCTTCATCAGCCATCTTGTTTCTACAGACAGAGTGGTTATGAGTCCTTCTCTGAAGGTCCTAGGTTATATAGATGCATTTCCCTGCATAATTTTGGCCCTAACAGTTGTTGTCAGCAGTGCATTTTGTGAGTTGGCAGCTGTGGAACATCTGTTTATAGGTAATGAGTGTTTGAAAAGCTACACCTCACTTTACCTTTAATGTCTTTTATTGGAGCACACTGATGGGAACGTAGCTTTAACTTTTTGTATTGTTGTGATTCAGCGAGAAGACTCCTTCAACATGGTCAATATTACAGACACCTGCCTTGGGCAACAGACTGAATGAGAGCATATGATGGATCATTAATATTAACTTTCTTTAAACAGAATTCAATATGCAAGTCAATAAAGACTTCATTATCGTTATATTTTTTACTACATACCCACAACTTCAACTTTACTCCTTTCGCTCAATTCCTACTTATTGCATCTTCTTTTTTTTTTTCTTTTTTGTGTGTTGCGTTAAAGATGCAACACAAAAAGAAGGGAAAAAAATAACTTTCAGTCAACATAGCTGGTTCAATAATGGCTGAATAAACAACAAAATTATTCAGTTTCTCATGACTCTTGCTCAGTTTCTCGCTCTCTAGCAAATCAAACAGGACACACCTAGCTGTTGTTCCTTCCAAACAGTGTCTAACAGTGTCTATAGCTCAGGGCCCTTCTTCCAGGACTTCCTTTTTAAGGTGTTCATTTAGACAAATTTTGGGTGTAAATGTGTGGGTATTATGCAAAGCTGCTTGGCCCCGGAGCTGTGGTCATGTTAGTCTTAGGGCGGAACAAGTCCTCCGGGGCATCGGTGTCCAGGACACCGCCTGAGAAAACAGAACTCTTTAAAGGAAATGAGCCATCCGTCAATATTTCTTTAGTAAATGGAAACAGACTTCTTAAGGAGCAGGATTAGTCATTTAACTAACTGGGACGTAGAATAGCGTCACATCAGTACACACTATAATTAAGTCAAATATTTTCGTCACTGTTTTCAAAATGTCATCTGCACCAAGATTTCAAAACAGACAATAAAAAGCAAAGGATATTCTGTAGATAATTGTTGCATGTCCTGGTTTGAAATGTTTTATTGTGCAAAAAGTATTCACTGCAAGTAACATGGCAGTGCAACCGCGTCACCATAAAACATGCTGTTCATGTTATTCTGATAAGTGAATAAGTGAATAAACCTATACAGGAAAAGCCATAAAATTATTTTAAAATATCATAAATGTAAGAATAGAGGGAGCATTCTCTTTATTACTGTGGTCACTGTATCTTAGAGTCAGGCCTTATTTCATTCTATATATTTTATCAATTTAATTTTTGTAGAAACGCCTGTCTGGCTGTTCTTCTCTCTGAGGAGCTGTCACCTTACATCTGAAGGCCAGTTTGTACACAGCACCGTGTCGCAGTGTGTGTATCACTGCCAGAATTATATAAAGCACTAATAAAATCAGCTCAAGTGTTCCTCCAAGTGCTGGGGATGCCCTTTGGTGATTCCTAGATCGTGCTCTATACATAAAACCAGTCTATATATTCAGGGGAGGATTAGTTTTGAATATGTAAAGTGGGGGTCTGTGCTGCGAGGCGAAGGGGAACGGCATAGTGCTCTGTCGGCGACGCTGCACATCGGTGTTATCGCTCCCCACTACCAGCGGGTGAAAGAGGATGCCATCGGCAACTCTACCTACTGGAGGTCCTCGCCTGTGAAGTTACAAGGAACAGACAGCAACACCCAAGGGACACAGTGTGTATGAGAAAAGAGAGCAACAGAAAGATTATGAAGTGTGTGTGTGTGTGTGTGTGTGTGTGTGTGTGTGTGGATGTTTTCCAAGGACAGTGACACCTATCTTTCACTTAAGGTGGTTTCTATGAAACTTCCTTCCACAATTTAAAAAAAAAAAAAAAGCAGCTGGGCAGCGAGGGAATGAATTTTCGCTGCAGAAATGTCAGGAATGAATTCTGTCTCTCACATAAGTTTGTGTGTGTGTCAAGGTTATTGTGTTAGCACATTTGTGTCAGCGTCTGCATTTGTGTGTTTGTGGAGAGGGTGAGTGTCTAAGGTTTTTGTGAATGCTGTAACATTTTGCGCACGCACGTGTGTGTGCTCTGTTTGGTTATCAACAATCCCCCCAGATGTCTCATCTGCTATGCACAGGACTAGAGGGTACACACACACACATACACAAACAGACAGCGTGACACCAGTAATAGATAACCATGCCATGTTTTTACTCACACAAACTCACCATCACTCATATTATGATTGAGAACAATTAGAATGCAACAGTGCCTCAGAGCTAATTGTTAGTGCATCTAACACCCTCCTCCCTCACTCCTTTGACATTCAAACTTCAAAATATTAATTTTGCAATGATCCAGGTTGCTCGGGGAGTGACAGAATGATTGAGGAAAGGAATACATTCTTGCGACTGCAGCAGGTGTCACACAGCACTACTTTTAATTAGGTGACAATCTGTGAATCAGGCAGTTGTTCTGACCTGCCTGTCTTGCACATGCTTGCAGGATGAGATTTAATAATTACACCGGGTGTAAAAGTCATGTAGCGTTGCGTTCTTTTTATCCTGTTTCTAATGTCGTCATAAGTCATGGCCTTACATTGAACAGAATGTCCTGGACTTTATATAGTCTTACCCTGTCACTGCACTGAAAGCTAAGTAAAAAACTTCCTGTCCTTTCCTCCTCTCACTCTCACTTAGAGTTTGAGGAAATATGAGAGAAGTCGAAGAAACTGGTCTCACAACAAATGAGGATTGTGTTAGTTACCTAAATCATCTGAACTTCATCGTACCTGGAACATCATATATATGAATCATAAAGAAAGAAAATGTCTGTTTTGTCATATTCCCCATTGTTTTCTTTTAATAGGTTAGCAAATTATTGTCATTATTTTCTATTAGACATAAATTGCCATAATTCATATTTAGATCACATGCCTGAATATCAACTCTGTTAAATATATAAAATGTTTGCATTGCTCAGTCAGTCCCAATATTTTATACACAGCAGATTAATTATTAAATTGACAGATTTAGAGGAATGTGCAGCCATAGCATATGTTTGTTAATATTCGCAGTTATATTATGCAGTGGACAGACTGTAAAAAGCATTTTTAAAGTAGATAGGGAAAAAAACTTGACAAAAACAGGGGAAGAAACCACAGGAACAGCAACAGAGGAGGGAGCCCTCCCAACAGATTGTATGCTTACAAAATAAACCAACGCAGTATGGATGATCGGTACCCTGTTTTATTCTTTCCATCTTCAACTGTATTATACATGTGCATTACAGCTGTGTTGTCTCCACCTACTTCAACGATAGCCCCATCCGGATGTCGGAGGAAGTGCCTGTATCTTTGCTTCAGCCCGCTCAGGTACAGAGTGTAGACTGTCACATGGGTGCTGGTCTCACCCTCTGGGAGGGGTGCACCTTCCCTGTGCCGTTCATCACAAGGGGTTTCAGAGTCTGACAAGGGGTCCTCTGCCGTCCAGATATAGTCATTAACAGCCACCTGATCAACAACAGACACAAAGGAAGAGAATAATATATAGCTGTTAGCAGCACTGTAAAACTCTTCCCTGCTGGTGCTTTCGAAGGCTTCTGGGAAGCTCTGATGTATAGCTCTTCAAAGTAGGAACTTCAATAGCACTGCACTCACAAGTCATGATTTAAGAAGAGAGAAAAAAACAGAAATGCATGTATGTATGGAGCCAGCAGATAAGCACCGCTGGCATACAGTACATCATTACGTTAGCAGTGAATGAAACCTATAGGGAATGAGCTGCAGCAGGTAAAAAGACAGGTAGTGTTTGTGATTGTACATACTGGCCTGTTTAGGACTTTTTTCTCTGTGTGTACATGTTCATACATTAGTGGGCTTACACACCTGTAATGCGCTGCCCTTCCCTATCAGGATGAGACATGGGGAGCAAGCGGGGCGTGTAACATGTTATATAGGTCATGTAACTCGAAGTCATCCATGTGTGAAGATCATGGAAGCTTTCTCCCTCGCTGAAAGTATCTGCGTGTCAAGGCTCGAATGTCTAATGATCACAGATCTTATGCATTGTAGTGTAAAGTGGTAAATCCTCATACAGCACTCATTTACATGTGGCTCAAACAAAGTCCAAATTAATGCTCGAAAGCCTGGTCCAAATAGGGTCAAATAATTATTGCAGATGTTATTGCTCTCATGCACGAGGTAAATAAACATTTGCACATATTTATATACAAAATACGTATTTTTGAACTGTTTTGAGCTTGACAGTGGCATAGAATGCAATGCGAAACACTTAATGTTTGTGTGTTTGCATGTGTTGACTCTGAAAATGGTATACAAACCATAATTTCAACCTTAATGCAGAGCTATAAATTCAGCCTAGTGCAAACTTTATCTACACACACACACACACACACACACACACACACACACACACACACAGTCAGAGTCACAAAGAGGAGGAAGTTTTTCAAGGTGACCCCCTAATTGGCTGCGTAATTATGATTCGTCTAAAAATACAGAAAAAGGAAAAAGGCAAACTCATTCAGCGGGCCATGAGTGGCAGGGTCAAGTTGAAGGAGAAGTTTAATTTAGTGGTGTATCGATGTCACCCCAAACTTATAAACGTTTAGCCAAACACAACTCTAGGCACTTCACTGAGAAAACAGTGGGAGCTGGTACCCCACTTGTAATTAGAGACATAGCATACCAGACAACCTCACGAGTAGAAAGGAACTCATTGTCAAAATGTCAAAGAGTCACGAGTGCAGAGAAAAAGAAGACTAGCCAAGAACACTCAAAGAAGGTGCATGCGTGTGTGAGGGGTAGGTGGGAATGCAACTCTTCAATGCTAATTCGGATGCTCATTAGTGAAATCGCCTCAACTGCGTCTTGCCTCCAGCTTGGCCTCAGCCCACACTGGAGGAAACTGATTACCTGAATTTCTTAAGTAATCAGCACCTCGGCAAGGCAGCAATCAGTCTGTTTGGATAGCATGTGTGTGTTGATTTGCCGCTTTTTTTTCCTTTTTGGGGAAACACAACTGGGAGTGAAATCATAGATCTTTTCCCACATGCTGACGGCTCACAGCTTGGTCATGATGCAGTACGAAATCACAAACATTTAAAGTCACCAATGTGGGAAAAACTGAGTAAGAAAACAACCGTTCCCCCTCTACTGGCCACTGGAAGTGTGCCTATGACCCAAATATGGCCCCACTCCAGGATTTTATAAGCCAAGCTGTACAGTGGTGATAGAAACACCGTGGATTCTGCCTCTGTACTCTAAGTCACTTTGGTTAAACACACCTGCTTAAATTCCCCGGTGTGGTGTGCATGTGTATGTATTTTGGCTTGCATGAAAATAGATTTTTTTGATGTTAGCCATGCCACCATCCTACGCTAATTAGCACGTGAAATCCAGTTGACAACACTAGACAAAAGCCTGAAAAGGTGTTTGTGTGTTCGGTTTGGGTGATGCCATTTCATGCAATGCACCATGGCTCTCCGGAAGCATCATTGCTGAGACACAAAAAGCAAAGAGCATTAGAGGGCCTGTCTGCTCTATACTACTCTGTTCTGGTCTGTTGTGTTGCGTTATGGTGCTAGCCTGGCTTCTAGCCCTAGCTTGAGTGCTCTCTCCACTCCACCATTGTTCCATTTGATAGCACTAAGTGACTGATTTAGGTTCAATGTCTGCATGGAGCAGACAGGCCAGCTGTGGGTTAAGCAGATAGCATTCAAGTGAGCTAACCCAATTCAAACCCAATCAAGCCAGGATTTATCGTTGGGGTCTGTATTTAGAAATCTGATAGAGTCTGCATCAGTCCCTTGACTTGTATCAGGAGAGACGGGCCTTATTTCTTTTTGTGGCGGACTATAAACGGCAAACCATGTTTTCCAGCAGGGACATAAATTTCAGAATTTGTAGACATTACCGCAAATGCACATTGGGAATGGGAGGGAGGGACAGGGGCACAGGAAGTGGGGATGGCACAGCTGCAGACATGGCTCCATGGTTCACAAATATAGTCTGTCTGTCTTTCTGGGAGAAGATGCGATTTCACACCTACCAAATCATACCATACCACATATGAATGCAGAATAAAAGCAATCAGTCTTTAAATACAGACGCCTGTGGAAAGGTTTTCTTTTTAAAAATCCAGTGTGACTTGTAATAAAATTTGACTGACCTGTCAATCATTTTCATTCAAGTGTGTGCAAATATAAAGTCTGTCAAGAGATGGATTTAGAATTCCTGTCACTGATAACATGACGCTTTGCTGTTTTGTTCGTTCGAGGCCAAAAAATAATCATCACTGCCTCAGAGATAAAGGGACAAATGCACTACGTTCTAAAAAGGATATTCTTTTGTGTTATATTTGAAGAGTGACCCATATTTATGCCTAAATTAGGATTTGAACTTGCAACTAACAGCTAAAAAAGAGGGCAGACAGTTTCAGGGAACCCTTAAATAGTAATTTTCCACTGGGTGACACACTGGTCTAGTAACAGGACTGGTACAGTGTATTTTGTATATTTGTCTCACTTGTCCTTGACTGTCACATTTATCAGTGTCTGACATTTTTCTCAATTCTGTGACATGTCAGATATAAACACAATGTCTAGAGTTGACTGTTATTTAAAAAAAAAAAAAGTTCATTTCCACAATGACCTAATCTGACATGTCCCTGATGACAACCAAAAGAGTTCCCAAGCTTGACCTCATGACCTTGCGGTAAACTTTGCCATTTTCCATGGATCAAAACACGGTGTCAAAACAGGAACTAATCATGGGCCTTTAGAGCGAATCAGAAATCACCCACAGCCAAGTAACGCGATGGTGGATCCACTATTTCAAAAACACTGCCACAAGGGTGGATGCATCACTGATTAATAAACACAAACTAACACAGCCCCAGACTGAGGTAATTTTAAGTCTTAATTATTTAGATCTTACTGGAGAAAAAGATGTGTAGACTATATATATTTGTGTGTTCACCTTGGTAAACTTGTTTGCACGTATACTGTATGATGCACATATGAATAAGTGTGCGCCTGTGTGCGACTGAAGGAAGGGGAGAAAGAAGTCTCCATGGGCAGGCAGGCTGAGCTTGGCTGGCTACTGTCCAGAACAGGAGCCTAAGGCATGGGCACAAACAGGCTTGTCAGTCCCCCTGATCCCTTAATGATTGATCCAAACTAGATAGCCATCATTACCATTCATGCAGTCTCTCTTCTCCAGATCTCTCCCTTCCTCTGTCTAATTTTACCTCCCATTTGCATGTTCCCATGGACTAATTAAACATTTCCCCCTCTCTCTCTCTTAGCCTCTGTACCTCTTTCTGTCTCTCTCTCTCTGTCCATTGATATGAAAAATAATGCAGCACATTTTTGGCACATTATTATGTATGAAATGTGAGGGAATAATGTATTCCAGTTGGTTGGAGTTCTCTAGACCCCGTTTGTAATGAGCACAACAGAACTAGTCTTGCCGTACAGCCAGTGTGAATGCTATACCTCTCTTTTCTCCCCCGTCTGTCTCCCTCGCTGCCTCCCCTCTTTAAGACAAAAGCTGCTGACCTTCCCTCTGTCTACCACCCACACATTTTCTTCAGCTATTTCCCACCCCGCGCCAATTCGCACATACTGCGGGAGCGTTGGGGTTTTCTCCACTGCCATGATCCTTTTGGTTTGTAGTTCTGTCCCACTTGGCTTTAATTTACAGTGGGAAAATAATTAGAATCTCACTTTTGCAAAGAGTGGAGTGAAAATGTAAACAATGCTTCCCTGCGGGCGGGTGTTTCATCACTTTGACAGGTGCATTTGAATTTGCCTGGGTGGCGGACAGGCTTGGTTATTTATGTGTCAGTCGCACATGGAAGCCCCGGCTGTGGCTGTAGTTGGGAATGAGACTAGGGAAGAGATTGAAGCTCTGTGGAGTGGGGGATATGGGTTTGGATTTGGGAGAACACTTAGGATGTGGTGGTTCTGGACCCGGTGCTTAGAATGGGGCTCCTGGCGCTTTGAGAGGTCCAAGAGGCAGGATTGGGAATAGCATTTTGGATGTGGAGCTTGTGCTATGGTTGAGAAGAGATTTACAGCTGTAGTGAGGAACGACCCGGGGAAGAGTTCTAAGACTAATATATGGAATTGGCTGGATTTGGGGGGATCGAGGTATGACTGGGACTGGGTACAGGATCTGCACGTGCATCATGTCTGAATTCACTCTAGGTGTGGAAATCAAGATTGAAAGTTTAAGTATGAGCTTGGCTTTAGGTGTTGGCAACAGCATGTTATGATAACTCTTTAGCTTCTTGTGTAAAAGGTGTATTTAGAGCACACATCATGTGAAATGAAAAAGGTCAAAGACGTCTGGTTTTTAGTCACTTTGTGTAAATAATTGGTGATGTTGTAAGCCATTGGGGTCATGTTGACTGGAAATATTACATAGCAGGACTGTCATAGTTTACTTAAAACATTTTTTAGTATTTGAGCAGTTAAGGGAACAAGTTAAGAGCTGATTCAGATAGGCCTGCACAGGTTTACGAAGAGGAGAGGTAGGAATGTCTAGAAATCATCTATACCACAGTAAAAGAGAAATATTATTTATTTGATTATATTTAGGTAAAACAGTGATATTAGTCTATACTCCATCAAAAAAAGCCATTACTAGTTTGGATTGCCACCTACACTGCTTGCCTCATTCTGAGTGTATCAACAAAATGTAACAGCAAAGAGTAACAGAACCTAGAGATGCTCTCATGGACATTTTACATGCAAAGATCACTACTGGATGGTTAAGCCAAGCATGTGCTGATGATAACGTATATGTATTTTGAAATCTGGGTTTAATCGAAACAGATAATGTACTCACAACAACTTTATCAACCACTGCATGGCCGGTAGCGTATCTTAAATCAGACTACTAACGTTAATTTCATCAACAATATCCTTTCATTTTTTTGGATTTATATTACAGCAACACTGTCACCGTGCAGTAAAAGTGACATTAAATATGACCATTTTCTGTACATGTCAAAACAAAAGGCAGCCCAAATGTGAAGATGCAGAAGGCACGCTAGCACGGCTAGAGCTGAAAGGAGCGTCAGTGATTATTGCCAAGTGAGAGAAGAGGTAGACATGGTTGCTTCTTTTGTCCGCACACACACGCACACAAACACGCAAGGAAACAGTAACACTCATCTACATGCTAACACACACATACATCCCTGCTCGCAAACAGACAAAGCCCCACACAGTGAGGCAACGCATGCGTGCATCTCCAACGCCTGCGGGCGCTTGGGGCTATGCAGCAGGGAGTGGGGGGGGAGGAGGAAGGGAGGGATGGAGGGTTGTGGGGTGATGGGGAGGAGGGTGTGTGTGTGTGTGTGTGTGTGTTGTGTGTGTGCACTCAGGCTCTCTAAGCTATAGAGGGTCAATCCCTCCTCTCCACCACCACCACCACCGTTTCTGTAAGAGCTGGCCTGGGTTCAAGGCCTGGTTGCTGAACACTGTGTTCATGCCACAGAAACAGACAGCACATAGGCACATAAACACACATGCCAACACAGGTTCATGGACACACACACACTAATTTAAATTAATAACCACATATGCCGTAGTGCAGATGCACAAGCATTATACGTCAGGGGTCAAGCTGCACAAATGCACGTGCTTATTCTCAGAGATATTAATGCATGCGCATGTACACACATAGCCTGCATCTGGCAAATTACTGTAAAAATGTAATCAGTTACATTGTTAAAAAGGTAAATGCAACTAAAAATCAAAAGTAATGCTTTTCTTGGTACTTACATGACTCAACTTAAATCTGTCAAAGATGTCTTTCAGCAACTCGAAATACTAAAGATCAGCACAACTTTCTTCTCCATCTTGCTCTTCCAGCAATAGGAAGCTGATGCTCAACCAGCAACACTTCCATGAGTTGCCCTACAAGTTGAAGGGATTTATTGACCGTCCAGTAGCTATCGTAGCCTCAGTGACGGTACACAGCCGACAGAACCAAGCCAACACGTTCTGGACTAGTCTGTCCTCTGCAGAGCGACCAAACTAAGAACCGTCTATCAAGCTCTGTTGAAGTAAACAAAAAAGCAACCCTACAACTGTCAAAAGAACAGGGAACTGAGATTAGTAGCTCAAATATAATGACTGAATTTCAAATTGCAATCATTTTTGCTACTCATTTTATTTTTTTAAGAAAAGAAAAAAGAGTAACAACATTAGTGCAAGTTGCTGATAAGTATTGCGCTGCTGCATTGTACGTAGCCACACAGTGGGTTCCACAACATACACACACAAATCCAAGACGGGCTACAACACATTGCACATGGCTTGGAACAGACCAAACCACAAAGCATGAATGACCACCGACATACATGCATGGATAAGCCAAGAAATGTCAGCCATTAGAATGGAAATAGATATGCTATTATTGTAAATTTGGCCAATATGTGGACGGTCAGCAGATATAATTGGAGCAGCTTGAAAATGGCATGGATGCACACTGTCTGCGTTGGGCCTGATTTGGCTGAAGCAAAGGTCTGTGTCTGGTTATACGCACTACTGGACAAGACAGGCCACCCATTCCTATTTGCATGGAGGGACACACATATGTGCATGCACACACGCACACACAATGACAAAATGACTAGTATGCTACAGCGGCTTTCACCCACCCTCCTCACATTACTGTGACTATAAAGATCACTGTCTATAAATATTTCAACTTGAATAATCAGAGTAAATGTGCAATAATATACTCCGTCCAAAAGTAGCACAGACCAAAATTGGACTTCGAGAAAAGATAAACAAGCACAAAAAAGCGACTGTATTTACAGTCAGAATAAACCAAATGACTTTAAGAGATTATCCAGCAAGATAGTATCTCTGAGTGCCTGAGATAATCCAGAAAATAAGATATGCATAATTCACTGTTACTAATCTCCTTTGCAGAAAGCCTACTCCCAACCTACAGTAAACAACTCAGATAGCAGCCCATCTTTCTTCTTCCACACCATGTCTGACTCACACCAGGCCCTAAGGAGATCACTTTTCCTGGTTTGTTCTGGAGCATATTGAAGTTTACTTGCAACTTTAATTAACAAAGGAAATTAAGCCTATTCTACATTTAAATGCTTCTAATATTCTCTGTTCACTAATGAATGGCAGTCACATTTCAGTCAAGTTTTTCTTCAAATAGTGGTTGAGTAAAAGGATGATTAAAACACTGAATACATTCAATTAATGAATCAGCCTGCAAATATGTTACCTACCACGCCGATTCAAGCAAGCAGGTTAGCAGATGAATGTATAAAAACATGTGCATCCATTAAAGCGCATGCCTCTATATAAACTTTAATATTTCAAAACCAAGCCAATCTTATCACCAACACTCTCCACCAAACTAATTCAGCACTTGTGACATGCCTCCTTCAGGTAATCCTTTTGTGGGGGGAAAACATATTTCTCTCACTCTAACCGCTCGGAAGACATGTTTCAAGATGTTGTGTTCAATTCTCAAAATTTCAGGAGACCAGGCTTCATATTAAGATGCTGCAGACAGATGCCAAAGTTGGGTATTGCCTTTGATATCCAGAATTTGACTTTGGAGTAGCTTCAACCTAATCAAGCCTCGGAGGCTGGAGGTGATAAGTATCCAAGCCAATAACCAAAATGAGAGCTGGGAATCAGTGGTAAGACTTCACACACGTTCCCCCTCTCACACAGATACACACACACGCACACGCACACACACACACACACACACACACACATACACTGCGCTGTCTCTTTAAGGTTATGAGCAAAACCCTCATGAAAAAAAAAAAAAAAAAACTCTCCAAATGTCTATCTCTCCTCTGGATGTCATGTGAGGCTGTTAAGACGCGACACCTGTCACAATCACCAGGACTTCTTCATCCCCTCCGGGCCACAGGAAACGGCCAAGGTCAAACTCTTTAAAGGAAAGGAAGGGAGTGAAGGGAAAAGAAGTGACTAACGACAGACAGTCACAAAGCATCAGATCTGTCAAGTTCAAGCTCTAAAACCTCTGTGGAGTCCTGGGCTGCATGCATGTTTGCGCGTATGTTACATACAGCATCGCTCCTGTGCACATGCATGCGTGGTACGTGCCCTGTGACACTTTGTTTAATCAACTTCTTTTCCTCCAATTATTACCTCTCATTGTTCCATCAGTCAGTTAAAATGTTTGGATGAACCGCAGTCTGCGCCGACTACACGGTGCTGAGCCAGGTGGTTTAGTCGTGAAAACCTCTGGAACTGGCATAAAATGAGTCCTAATTTTGTTCCGTGTTTGGAGAGCTCCTGCTAAAAATCTTTTCTCACTCTTCAACAGTCCAATTTGCTGCCTTCTGTTTCACATTATGGGATGGCAAGGGAACAAGCGAGGACTCTTCAGGACTTGGCCTGATGGAGGATGAAGGAGCGAAGGAAAAGGAAAAGCACCTAAAAGTGGTGAAAACCTGGCGTCAATTTAACCTCCTCCAGCTGCACATGTTTTGACAGCTGACGGGCGAAGCTTCACGATATGAAGAAATTATAGGAGAAACCTCTTCCTCGCTGATGAGAGTTGTGCGTCTCAAATATTTAAACACCATCTTTCGAAACAATATCTGAGCATCTTAGTTTGATCCTTTTGTGTGACACATAGGTTGAACTTATTATAGGCTGCTAACCGAAGGCACTTCCTTGTTTGGACTCATTCTCCTTTTCAGTCTATGATTCCCTCCCTCAGACAGAAAAGCCTGCCCAGGCCCAGGCATTGGTAGATAATGACATCCTCTCCCTGGATTAATTGTAAGGGACACATTAAGCAATGGGGCTGACACTCCCTGTAATTAAACTGTTCACACCAACGAGTTCATACTGGAACACTTTCTCCTTTCTTTCTCTACCGACTGCTGGAACTGTGTGTCTTTTTTAGAAATACAGACAGTTTTAAGGAAAGTAAGAACACTACCTTGTGAAATTCAAACAAAAATAAGAGGCACATCTCTCCTGTTTTCACAAAGCGATAAAGGCTACATGACGGATAAAAAAAATGTTATGTGGAAAGTTACTGAATGAAAGTAGATGCTCATACAATTTCATGGCTGCATACATTTTCAGTTTGTGGATGCAAGAGGTCAAATATGATTTTACTGATGTTCCGTCAGAAATAACATTTATTTTGTTTTAATTCCATCACTACTTTAAATGGACTCTCTCAGCTTGCATGGAGATATTTTGTATTTTCGTCCATAAAATCATATGTGTGAATTGGAGGTGAAAGCGTTCATGTCTTTTTTTTTTTTCACAGTGCACAACTTTCACACATTACTGCCCAACAAAGTCCATGACCTTTTCAGGAACACAGGCATGTAGCCTTTGCAGTCATATCTCATATTGAGCTCCCTAATGCTCTGACTGTGGATGCTGTGCTTGCTGCTGTGTTGCTCCTGTCCTTGCCTGCCTGCTTGCTATCGCCCCAGGCCACTGGGGCCCTCAGCACTGTCCAGTAAAAAAAAAACAAAAAAACATCCACTGTAATTGAAGAAGCCACTCTAATGTGACATGCACATGCAGGCAAGCAGAAAGGTTCACATGCACACGCTCACACTTAGAAATGTGCATGATGGCATGCGCGCATGCACAGATGTACTAAATGCACATGAACAGGTTTGCATTCATACGCATGCAGCCAAGCACATAAATGCACACACACACACACACACACACACTTGTCCACACACTGACCACACTGCTCTTTGGTAGAGGTTACTGGGGGTTTAGGAAGACTGCTTTGACCGATGCTTACACACACACACACACACACACACACACTCACACAACATAAACCGATAGTTGCCCTTTTAACTCTAGACAACCCTTCCTGTGCTGCCAAAGCACTCAACTCTTCATCTCCTCTCCTGGTTTTCCTGTGTTGCTGTTATGGGTTCCTGTTCAGGAGCTGAAGGTTCTATTGTTACGTGACAGCGGTTCCTGTGTATCCTGTCATGGTCTACCGCTCCCTCTGTCCACCTTCCTCTCCAAAGCTTCTTCTTCCTTTACTTGAGTTTAGATTTGCATCTTCAGTGGCTCATGCTCACTTTACTGTACTCTTTGCAGAGCACATGAGTAATGAATACACTCGGGAAAGTGCTGTACGATAGACCGCACGGTTGTGTTTCACTGAAATTTAATTCAACTCCTCATTTACAGTTATATGTGAAATGAGTATAGTTGAAGAAATGTGTCTCCTCCTATTGTACATTTTGTTTTGGCAATTGTATATGACAAGTTTGTTCTGTACACAGCTGTATCTGCATCATATTATTTGTGTCAGAAAGTTTTTGTAAATTATCTTTTTTGCAATGAGATACAAACAAAAAATGTAGTTGGCACTTGGTAATAGACAGCAAACAGGATGACCCCAATATATCTCTTTGGTCAGGTGGCAACAGCAATGCACCAGCTGCAGATTAAAATGGAGAACACATCTCGTATGATTAACAGCCAGCCCCCCAGACTCAGGTTATCATTACCACTCCAATCTGTGCTGTTTGACTCTCAACAGGTTTACTCTCCACCAACCATGCTGCTGTTGCAAAGCACCTTGGGTGTTCCCAAACTCGCCCGCTGGTAACCCATTACCTAGACATACAGAGACAAACGGCGCAAAGGTACACAAATGTTGATGCAATCAGGTTGAGAAAACATCTCCAGGGCCACCATACAAACCCCCCCTCTCCCATCTCCCTCCTTCCTCACTTCTTTTAATCTCTCCCTCTCTCCTTCAATTATCACAATGTCACCAGCACCATTGGGAAACTTTCCTTTTTGGTGAATTAACAGCAAAAAGAGCTTTGCAGCGGGTATGCTGGCGCTCTACTCTGTCATTGTCATAGCGGTGGCTCCGACAAAACAGTTTGCGTACCTGCTTAAGTATTACAGAAATTAACACCTCCCTTCCAGGTACAGTAATCAAAGGGGTGACGGGAGACAATTAATTAGGTCCATCTGCATCACTGCCTTTACATAATTAATGGGGCTCATTACGGAACCGCTAGTATGATGTGGAGCATGCTAGCCCACTCACTAGCTCAGAGCATTGTAGTAATAAAAGCAGTGGGAAAGTGAAGATTTTTGTTTATTTGTTTCAGTTTGCACAAATTTGCCTCCAGTTGACTAAACTGATTATTGATTGTAGTTTTGCTTTGAATTCTGTAAAGTTGTTATATGCTTATTTTACAAGGGTTCACCTCTGAACACATCATCTTTATGACTAAATAGAGAATGCATGTTTTTTTTTGTCAATTCTATTCCATGGCAGGGTAAATCCAACAATCAAAACAAGTAATACAAGAAAACAAGCGCACTATATAGACTACAGAAATATTACAAATGACAGTTTCTCTTGCACATGCAAAAAGATCAGAGGGTGTCATTATTTAACTTATAGAAATAGCAGGAAGGCACAAAAAAATATGAAATAATTCTGGAAAAAAAAAATCGATTTTGAAAAATCCTATAATTAGCAGGCGAGCTAATGCCCCCTATCTCAGCTGTTATCCACAACAACATGGGCTAAATTCAGTTTTCATTCTTTTTTTTTTTTCCATCCTTCATACAATCAAATAAAAATCATACACCTAGTTAGGTCTTCAGCGGATTCGCCCTCTTTGCTTAGTCAGTAAGCTCTACTGCTGACATCTTAACCTGAGAGTAATATTTAAACCTCGAAGCAACTCAAATGATCATATGGCATGGAAGAATCTTTAATATAAAGTTAATTGGTAAGAAAGTAAAAATTAGATTATGTTTTATGACCGCCTTGTGAAAATTACAAGTTTGATAATAATAGGCCATTTGCAGGTTGGTTATTGAATGTGGATTCTTTTTTTTATTGTTTCAGTGCTGGAGGGAGATACAGCGTCACAGAGATTTTTGCTGAGTTCTAAGTTACAGCACAGCACATCCAGGAAACTAGTTTGAGCCTAATTGATTACTGCCACCTCTCATTTCGCTTTACTTGCTTGAACTTTTTTGTTGTCCTGCCTCGCATTAACAGTAAAATATTCTTAAGGACGTTGATAATAATTTGATGTAAGAAGAACTTGCTGTGCACACTATAAATATAATTTCTAAGCTGTCAAAAGATTTAAGGCACTCAGGGTGCTGCTATAGCTCACCTGGTTGAGCTGGTGTCCCATGTGCTCGGTTACAGTCCCGATGTGGAGGTCATGAGTTCAAATCCCGCTCATGGCCCTTTCCCACACATCCTCCCCCAATTCTTCTTTCTCACTTTCCTGTCTCTCTCTCTCACTGCACTATTCAATAAAGGCACAATGGCCAAAAAAATAACTTAAAAAAAAAGATTTTAGGCACTAAAAGTAAAGAGATATTTTTTTAATTCAAAATTAGTACATTGAACCGTTTTATCTATCAATTTACTCAAACAAACAATATTTGGTGTGATCACCCTTTTCCCTTAGAACAGCGCCACTTCTTTAACAAGCAGGATGTTCCAATATTTTAGCAATCTTGCCAGAATTCTCCTGTAAATTTATACAGTCTCAGTGTCTTCGGTCTCTTCATGTAATCCCAGACTCCATGATGTTGAGATCAGAGTTCTGTGACAATCATAAAATCTGTTTGAGGACCCAGCCCAACACTGTAGACCTTGAATTACAAGTCTGTTCATTGTTATTAAAAAGTAGTGCAAAGTCGGCTTGTCTCAGCCTGTTATCTTTTACAGTTAATAGTACAGGTGATAGGACGAGTGATGACAGCTTTGATACAAGAGACTCATAAATTTCCGGAGCTTACAAACGGTCGCGTGCTTTAGCGCAAACGGGCCACAGATTACTAACTTATTCCATGTAACACCTGTATGGAGTGCAACAAAAGAGGTTCTGAAATAATAAAGGATAAACTTTTCAAGTCTTTTATATATGCTTCTCCCAGTGATGTGGCAGCTGACACACAGGTAGCAACTTAAGTTAAAACAAATAAGAGGCATTTGCAGTTGTTTTTGCCTGAGATCAGATTTTTTTTAAATGTCGTAGTCTATCCTTTAAGAGCATACTGTTCAGCAGCTTTCTAAAATTGACTGCAGACTTCTGCTGCTCCTGTGAGCACCTTGTTTTCCTTCTCCTCATCCCTCCTTTCTCTCACTCAGCTAATGAAGACCTCGTAGCCCACTGTTATTAAAATTACGCCCTTGCCTCTGATATTAATTGGGTCCATAATAAGGAATGCGTCGCATTCATTATTTAATTGCAAGGGCACATTTGGAATACAGTTTCTGAAATGTATTTTTAATGAAAAACACTACATCCTGACCTAATCATATCAACCTTATTCTATCTAATTAAGGATGCAAAAAATCATTAGAGTTGCAAAATATTAGTTTCAGCTCTGTCGGGCTGCTCCTTTGCTCGCCTTCATGAATATTTTTTTTTTTCTCCCCTGTCTATGATAAATAGTTAATGAGGGAAAAATGACAAAAATTTGCATGTAGGCAAATTAGTCTAATAGGGATATGTCTTTGCTGAGTTAGGAAAGTGACCCTTTTCATAGGAGAAATTGTTACAATAATTATGAAATAATGGCAAAGCCCATCTTATTTTGATGAAAAATGGTCTGCTTGAATAATGTAAAAATGTTAAAATGCAATAACCCTAAATTTTCATCATGCCATAGAATGTGTTAACGTGTTAGCATTTTATCAGTTTAATAACACCAAATTAGGTACAATATGAAGTACGCTGTAATTGTTGCCGTGGAGGGAGATATGCAGTAATGCAAGGATGATTTAGCAGTGCACCACAGCAAGAGGCCATCAGTTGCTAAATGAAGCATTTTCTTAATCACAAACTTTGGGGATGTAATTTCTTTAAAAGTCTCCAAACATTGGGATGTTTAATTTTCTTCCAATAAACAGGTCCATCACCATCCCATTAGCAGTGGTGTAGTCACCTTTTAGAGCCATGGTTGCAGTTTATTAAGGCTTATAAGACAGATGTAAAACAAAGGAATGTAGAAAAATAAAAACCAACCAAAAAAAAACAAAACAACTCACCAATTTGTTGCTAATGAATATTGATTTTACTCATATTACACTGTGGAACAGTTTTAGCTAAGATAAATAGCAAGAATGCAATCCATAATTCTCTCTCCTTTTCATGAGCTCAGTTTTCATGAAAATGTGTGTCACAAAAGCTTATGGTACATCACATAAACAACATATTAAAGAATTTACATTGTCACAAACTGAAAAACTTAACTCATTATTCTGACTTGTGTGTGCAGCCACAATCAGTTCATCTGCATAATTAAGTCAAAACTACAAATTACATCTAGTTTTTATTAATGTAAATAATGTAATCCTGTGTTTATCATTAGAAACGCTCCAGATGAGTACTTGAGTAGTTTTGCAAAGCGTCTGCTTCTAAAGATGTGGATTGCCTCCATTCACGCTTAACAAACAAGAAATTTTGTAAATACAATAAAGTATGGACTGTAAGAAAGAGTTTCACAAGACATTGATATTCTAGTGATTCATTCTTTCAAATATTAACTACTTTGACCCTCAAAAAATATCTTTTGGCTTGGTCAGGCCTACTGTGATTCCCCTGTAAGACAACATGATGCATAATTTCCCAACAACCCGTCCGCATTTCACCAGAAACTGAGAATCAGCTGTAGATTTCTCCCTCCATATACAGTCCCGTGAACTTGTGCAAGCAAAGAGCAAGGGAGTTAATGAACATGGAGAACACCGAGCGATGTGTGCCACTAACAAATCCTACAGAGTAAATTAAAGGGTGGGGCGGGGGGGCTGCAGTTTGATCGCTGCATGCTATTTCCCTTATCTCAACAAGTCACATTTTCAATCACTATGCAAAGATTTTACATTGGGTGTAGGCTTGATGCTAATACACTGCCCTTCCCTGTGTCATCACCATCGACCTACGCTGGGCTGTCAAACATGCGACAGCCTCTCTCCGTGATAGTAATTTCATGGGGACATGCATTTATTCAAGCTGCCTCACCTGACATCAAGATTCTACATTAAGAGAATGCCCACTATAGCATGCACAGGCATTACGGTATGTGTTGATTGAGCAGTCTCTCTTTAATGAAATATCTTCGGAAATTGGTTTTCACAGACTAATCAGGCAGCCCGCTAGCCGAGTTTCTGTTTTGGTAATTATCTTGTACTAATTAGAATGAAGCTAAAGACCTCTGAGATGAATTCTCAGCTTTCTCAAATGTAACTAAAGAAAATTTAATGATATAAAATGAGCCCATTCTATACATCCTCTCCTCTCCGTAATATCTCCTTTAAAGTGACCAGTGAATGTTATACCATCTTGGCTGCCATTAAATGTTCCTTACACTGTCTCACCCAGCTCTTTCACTCAGAACCCCAATGGAAGAAACTTGTCTTACAGACAACCAAAAGTAATTCCTCCCCTTTACACAAACTAATCAAACAGACTAGTATCAATTACCTTTGAGCTCATTCTCTCCTTAAGAAAACAATCATTAGCCCAATTAACCACCAAGAGGTTTCAGTAGAAGAGCACAGTGAAGTGATGTGTTTACCTTGCGTCTCTCCCCATTGAAGCCCCTCCACTGCTCTGCCTTCTTGACAACGTAGCTCAGTTCCTGATTGGACAGCTCCAGGTCCTGAGGCAGGAAGTACATCCCTTCCTTGGCTGTGAGTCGCTGAAAGATATCCAGCATGCGGCCATCATTGTGAAATCTGGAAGGTGCACAGTGAGAAAAAAAGCGAGGAGAGGGGAAAGTGTGAGCAGGAGTGACGCCATACCAAATCACTGTCTCCGCCCTCTAAGGTCACATGGGGTCACGAGTCAAAGCAAGGAAACCATGCCTCTTTGCCATGTGTCAAAGAAGATAACTGTGCACAACTAGCTCTGTGGCTACCTCTTTGCCAAACAGAAAAGTTGGCTTTCATGGAACAGGTCAAATCACAATGATCCCAACTTGCTGGGAGAACAGACGAAACTTTTATCGATTACACAGAGCAGATTTGCAGTGTGATGCTCTGTAAAAGTCTAATACATCAATTGAGATAGCAAAAGGAATCAAACAAATTGGCCTATGAGTGGGAAGTACTTTGTTAACACAAGCTGACTGTAGCAGTGTCTGTGTTTGGCTGGGTGTCTCCGTGGTTGTACATCTGTTAATGTGTGGGAGTCAGATCCTAGAATGCTCTTCAGTGTTAATGCTGAGCTTCAAAGATGGCAGATGCAACGGACGTGCTGGTTGCAGATGTGTCTGGAGAGTCCGGCTTGAGTCACAAGAAAATGTTCTGCACAGCAGAAGGCATATTGATTCATACCTCCAGATGAGCGCACATCACCAAAGTGTTATTTTTCTTTTGCAACACAAGGGTGCATGCAGCCAACTCCTAAAAAGAAACACCATGTCTGTAAACAAATGCCTTGGCTGACCATCAAAACCGGCAGACCTTGTGCCCTTCCATAGAGATTCTAGCCTGTCAGAGGGTAATCAACTCTCAAATAAAACCAACATCAAGGAGAAAAGGATTTATACAAGAAGCTGGTACGGCGCTTTGAACTCAGCATCATTCCCCATCGCTCTTGGGAGAGGGGTGTTTGTAGAATCTTGACCTCAGACACAGGAATAGCATGCATTCATTTTAATCCTGCAGTTGAATTGTGCTTCTCATTCATTTATGCAGTCTCTCTCTTGGAGGAATTCACCGTCTTTGCATCTTTGTGCTTCAAAACAGACTAATTTCCTTGCTGTTGGAAGGGCCCTGAATTTAAGCATGTAATTCTTATATGTGGGGTATGACCCGGATGATAAGGCTCATATTAGATATTTGCTAGTGTTGAGGTCACCATAAGGACATACGTATGTTAACTTATAGAGCATATTTTAACAATGCATTCATGACAACAATGAATGAAAGTGTTAATGCATAATAAACTAAATGTCAATACAAATAATGTTTCTATAGACCACATACAATCATGATTCAGATGTGATTGTTTGATTGTTTGACTTTGGAATGCAAATTAATTAATTATTTTTGCTAGTCTCCAACCTTGTAATCATGCAACTGCACCGCTGTCAATGTGGCATCACCTTTTTTGAGTGTGTGTTTATGAAGTTTCAAAGAGGGTAGAGGTGTAACATGTATTTTTGCAGGCGGTGAATAAAGGCTTCCTAAAATGTAATTAACAAAGGATAACAGTCCATTCTATCTATACATATAGCCCAAGGCATTTTTTTAGAAATAGGTCACGGTCTGTGTCAGAGCCCCTTCCTTGCAGCCAATAGGAAACTGTAACCCATAAAATTATCAGCCTTGCTTCAGCCTCGTGGCCTACATTCAATACAAACCCGTGTGGCGGTTGAGTGGCAGAAGTCATTATTCCCGGCTGCTGTTTTAATATTGTCCATTTAGCTGGATCCTGATAAGCGTCCCGCTTACTGAAATTAGATGGCACCCTCTCCTCGGCCGCCAATCTCAAACTGATTAATTCAATAAGGGTTTTCTTACATTTTGAGCTGTTAATGGAATTTGGCCTTATATGAGGGTACGAGAACACACCTTGGACGGAAACTGAGTTCCACCGTGGTGTAATTTGTCACCTGCCCTTCTACTTTGTTAGTTCCATACTGTTAAAAGTATGTCCTTCTATTTTTTTTAAAGAGTTCAAGAGTCATCTTTTAAGTTGAAATCCGTGCTTTGGCAGTACTGTTTAAGTTTGCCCTGTCACTGCAAAGCAAGCCATGAAACTGAACAGCCAGGGACCAGCCATCTCAAACTAAGCTGTGAGAGACTCTATTTAACATGATGTTTTGTTTTCCCTGTGCATCCTCACTAATCAGGAAGCTTCTAACAGCTCTATAGAGGACATAAAGTCTTAGTGCAGTTTGAGGTGCTAAATTACAATACAAAGCTAGCAAGCAAATGCTTCAGCATGGCTGACCTCAATCTGCAAGACATGAGTGGAACACACAGTGCATTGAGATAGAGTCTGTGTGTTCTTCACCATGTATACGCAGTCCATTTCAATATGTATAAAACCTGCAGTGATCCCAACCATGCAAAACATACAGCCTAATCGGATAATGTAAGGGGGTTACATGTTCACGCTATATCAAAACACATCTAACTTTTGAATTAGAAACGCTTTCCATTTTCCAGCCAATTGCAGCGTATGGCACGCTCAGAAAAAGGCAACTGTGTCACATGTGTGTAGTTCTGCTTTTGTGCTTGATAACTGTACGTGTGTGTGTGTGTGTGTGTGTGTGTGTGTGCGTGTTGATGTGCGACTTTGATGCAAAGCTGCATAAGTAATTCCATGCGACTTTAAAATCAACATGGATAAGATCAACATTTGTTTTTATTTTCCTGTTGGTTTTTTTGGTGGATGGAGGAGGATAACTAGTGGATTGAGTGGAGTGTAACGGTCAGAAGGTTGCAGGGGTGAAGGGTTTAAAGATATTTCTGAACTGGTTCTTGAGAATTGCAGACTGGTGAGGCCTAGAGTGCTTCAGAAAGGGCCTGTTGGGACAGTCTGCATCAGTTCAAAAATACCCATATGATAATTCTCTGCTTGTGATGTTTTTCAGCCTCTGAGGTGAAGGAGAAAGCTCACGGTCAGAGGTGAAAGAGTAAGATGACATAAAAAGAATGGGATCCACTTAACTCTAAAAAAAAAAAATGTACTGATGTGCACTGGTATGACAGTGACTTGCTTCTACACCTTCAGTTAAGTTTTGTGGCAGAACAATGGCTCATTAATTGTCATGTACAGTCCAACAAAGGCATCGGCACAACTTATTCTGGGTTTTAAAATAAAATACCTAGCAACAAGTTTAAAAGTATAAACAAGTATACAATATATACAGTAAGCCCATTCAAAAGCCTAATGTGTAACGAACTCATTTAAAAAAAAAAAAAGATGTATTTGTCTTTAGAAAAGAAGAAATTAGCAAAGTTTTGATATACCTGTTAGATTCAATAAATATGATGATATGAATATAAATATTTCAATGAACATAATACTATTTTTAAAGTAGACAGCAATGTGACAACAAACAGGAAGTCTTCATCTTTGTGTGTGTCTCACCTGAGCAGGTAAATGGAGAGGATGGTGATAGAAAGCAGGAAAAGAACTGCATAGAGGAACAGGGTGATGATCACTCCTGCTGCACCTGATCGGTCAACTCGATAGAAGTGCCAGTAAAGCTTGGCTGCATCAGCAACTGGTGCATCGGGGCTGTAGGCGAGACGCTGAGGAGACAAAGATTGAAAGAAAAGCAAAAAAAACACGAAACTGTTAGATGTATTAGACTCGACATTTGCAATATGGGAATGCCCAGGACAAGCTCTAGCCAGGGACTGATCAAAGGAAACTCATACCATGTAGCTCAAGGATTAAGTTTTCGCATTCTTTGGATGTTATCTTGCAGTATCACAAATTTTAAAAAATGGTATGAATTCCTTTCTTGGTATTGAGTGTAAAATATAGGGAGTTATTTGGTCAGACGTAAATGTTAAAATGCAGTTTTAGACATTATCTCTTGTCAAATGATGACGGGAAAAGTCCAAATCGTTCATCTTCCTATCTGACAAAATCCATCCCACTGCCAAAAAAGACACCCTTCTAACCTTGCACATTTTCTTTCTCACCCCCTACCCTCCCACCCTTTTTTTGTAATCTAAAGTCACTTTGCCAAGATAAAGTGAACTCCTATTTAAAGTGCACAAGTGTCCAAGTTATTTTTAAGTGACTTACCCCGAGGACGGCGTCCACTGCAAAGACTGCCAGGGGGTCGAGGACTGTCCACACTCCCTGAGCCATGATAAACTTTGACGTGAAGGAAGGGAGTGAGCCAAATATCTGTTGACAGCCACATCTGATCAGAACCAGCAGGAACGTTATTGCGTTCAAGGTCAGGGGACCCACTACCACCATTGCCAGCTCCTCCCGGGTGTGGAGCAAAGAACTCTGGTACACGAGGTCTACCGTGTGTGCGTGGAAGTGGAATCTGGTGAGAGAGGAGAGTGTCAATATGTGTGCGCCATATTTGTGTTTGTGATGCTTGCAGCTCAAGGGCAACGGGTTCCAACAATCCACACATGGCATTATAATATTTGCGGCTGAATCAATCATATTTAATTAGTTTAATGACAGTTACCGTTATAATTGGTTGTTATTTGCCTTACCGATTACTAATGATATGTTATAAATTAAACTTAATAATCTTTTTCAAATTAAACTAAAATGCTTCATAAAGTTGTCAAAGTTGACAGACAAGTACAAGCAAGAGTATTAACACCTTTGCTGATACAAGCATCCCTAGCCCCACTGTTGTAAGTTTAGAATCCCCATTTACAGCAAGCCTCATGAGTTTCTTAATCTTCCCATCAGTCAGGAAGAGGTAGAGCCAGTGGTGGGAGAGGAGACGTCCAGTTTTTTCTCATTAATTTCCATCTGATTTGCTCCAAGAGTCATGCATCTCTCAGATTCTGTCCATTAATCTGACAGTAGAGGTCCATTGGTGTTTTATCTGAAGCAAATCTGCAAACAGATCCAAGCCTGGGAAAAGTTTTCTTAGAGAACAGAGATTACCTCACTGGATGGCCAGTATAGACGTAAGACATGTCATTTTGTATACTTAAGATTACAGACCTATATTCCACAGATAAATTGCTCTTCCAAGAGTGACAAGGAAATTCTTCACATCTTGAGTCTGGGATAAACCAATAAATAATTGCATCTGTATTAAATTCTGACATTTTTTAAAGATTTCAGAAAGCGCATTGCTTGTGCCAGACAATGTTTCTTGATTAGTGATGGAAAATAACAACACAACATGTACAACTTTGACATATTTGTTCTTTAATGCAAGTCTATACTTCTATTCCATCGCATTTCAGCATTTCAGATCAGATTTTAATGAGCTTAGAAAACAGTAAACATTCTTTTACACTATACTAAACAAACAATCATTAAAAGAGTTTGTATTGATCCTAACTGAGCAACACAGCAAATTTTCATATTTGCTTTTATTACTTCTTGGGATTGAGAAACATCTTACACATTGAACTTTAAACTGTTCAGTTTTGTGGTATCTTATTTCTGTCAGTGTTTATCAAAAAAATGGGGGGGGATGGAGGAAGGTGACTGAAGCAGCATTGTGTCCAGAGATTCTGTTGCTCCTGGACACACTTTGTTGTCTACCAATGTTCAGGGGTGGATTATGGGGAAGCAGGAAGCAGCGACAGACAGTGAGATATAGTCAGAAAGGAGGAAAAAAAAAAAAAAGAGTGCGAGATAGAAGCGAGAAGGACGAGATGCCTGTCATCACACTAACCAATCTGACTGTCACTTAGTCTCTCTCTCCCTCTCCCTCTCTTTCTCTCTCTCTCTCTGTGGGCACCACCAGCTCTGGCCATTGCATGGAGAGAGAAATGCTTGGAGGGAGAGCAGCAGATTCGGACATGTGGAAGTTGTCATCCAACATTGACCCCCTCTGTTTTCACATTTTTGTTTTTTTCACCTCTTATCCGCCCCCTCAGTCCATTCTTTTTTCTTTTTTTATTCAGACAAATTTTTTTCTCCCTCCGCCTCCCTCTACCTCCCTCTATCACTTTCCATGATTTAACGTGCAATGTTTGCACCCCCATGTTATTGTAATAAAAACCTGCTTGTATGCATGCTTGCAGCCAGCCCTTTTTATTGTGATGAATTAAATCAGCACCATATGCTATTGCAATGTGATTTAACAGTTCTGTGGTATCTTATTGCTGTTTATTATCAATGCTGTGTACCGAATAATAACAATAAATTCCTTCCAAATAATGTAGCCGTTTGGGACTTAAAGCTGTGTGGTGAGCAAACTCCCCCAGCAATGGTTTGTTAATATTGAGAGAGTCTTGTTAAAATGTTAATGGGGGGATTCCAAACAGATGATTTGGGTGTATCCAGCCTGCGTGTTTGCCAACGCACACACTCAGACACACGGCACATCCTTATTCTCTTGCCTGCTCGTTATCCCCTCCACATTCTATTTCACCACAGTCTCACTTTACATGTGTGTTTTTTTGAAATTCATATGTTGTGTTGTGTGTGTATGGGTGTGAATTTACAATTTGCCAATACGCTACAGTAATCTACTGTATGTAGCAGTCCTCCATTTTGATAATGGATCGATGTCAGCACCAATGTGCATGCTCAAAAAGTGTGGTTGTGTGTGTCTGTATTCATACGCTCCTTTTTCATGCATGTGTGTGCGCGCGCGTGTGTGTGCGCGTGCCTGTGTGTGAGTGCAGGGCAATATCAAAGGAAGCAAACTCACTTGTTGACAGGAACTGCTATGGCCTGGAGGTAGAGCCACTGGCTGCAGTAATGCAGGTAGAGCCTCACAAACCACATCAAAGCCAGCAGCAGCATAATGAGGCCGAGCTGCCGAACGGAGCCATGCCAGCTACTATGCAGTTGTTGTTGTTGCCGGGGCAACGGCAGGCCCAGCTCGGACGGCAGCATGCAGAGGGCCAGGCGGGCTCGGTCAGACAGGCTCGGAGGACAGGAACTAGGTCCAGGCAGCGGTGATCTATTCACAGAGGAGGATCATGACATGATAACCATGCACAACAACTTCCTTTACTTTTTTCTTGCTCTAATAATAATCTACATCTAAAATAATGTGTATGACTGTCACACTTAACAAAATTTCCTGGATTTCATGATTTTAATTTAAGTTATTTTCCTTTTCCATTTTTTGTTAACACTTTCAGCTCAGTGATTCAAACACATCATTGCTTGCCCATGGGCGACAGTAAGGACGATTTAAATCGAAACATGTATGATTTGACATTAAGCAGCCAGACCCCACCCATCTGACTTCAGATCACATTGCAGATACTTCCTTGTCTTTGCATTACATATAGCATTCAAATGTTTTTTTTCTTTTTTGCCATATGCATGCAGTAAACATTAAAGGTAGGCAAATGTAGTATTCAAATTGACACACAATCACACATGTACACAAGTGTTCTCTCTGTCTCACACACACACACACACACACACGCACACGCACACACACACACACACACACACAAACAGATAGAAATCCCTTCCAGCGGTGCTCAGCTTCCCTGAGCACCTCTGCCTCCTCTGTGCCGCCCTTTGTCAGGCCTGCTCAACTATTCCCTTTCATACAGAGGGCACAGATGGAGCAGTGGAGACAAGTGGAGGAAAGGAAAGGAAAGGAAAGGAAAGGAAAGGAAAGGAAAGGAAAGGAAAGGAAAGGAAAGGAAAGGAAAGAAACATTCTACATTAGACTGGGTTGCATAAAAAAAAACTCAACTAAAACTACTATGTAAAGTAAATGAGCGTGTGCAATCACAGTGTGCGTAGACCTGCATTTATTATAGTTTGCTCATGTCAACACAAGCAGACACTGATGACCCCTATCGTCTGGCTGATAGTAATTAGAACAAGGCTAAAAGTGGGTGTTCAGTACAGCTATGGTTAGTATCGCAGAATGTGACTTAAGGCCTATGCCTGTGGACATCCCTGTGTCTCACCACTGTGTCCCACAGCGCAGTTGGAATTCACTTTGTAGTGTGTATCTGGGGAAAATAGTACATTGCCTAAAGACGAAAAACAGAATCAATTGTATTGCTCCCCCACCCCCATTACCAAATAATTAGGCTAGACTTAGATCAAAATGAAGCACTGCATTTTATTCCCTGCTTGTATTGATGCTCAAATATGAACCCTCACACAGATGTGCTTAAGACAAAAGAGATCATCTTTGGTGTTCCTCTGAGGTGGGCATAGCATACTTTCTGAAGTGTTAAATTATCTGAAGTTGAATCAACTTCCTCCATGCATGCTCGCAAGATCAGCGGTACAGCACACAGTGCATGTGGGAAAACTCGAGATTCATTCAGAAAATGCTCAGTCAACAGTTTGGGCTGCTAAATATTCATAGCTTGGCTGAAATAAACTCAAGCAGAGAGGATAAACATGTGTCATAAAAGTCAGTTGTCATTCAGCTCATTGGGTGAGATTTTAAAGCGCAGCATAAATTCCACTGCAAATATATTGAATCTTCCCTGTGGGAGACCAGATGCTGTACATACAGGATATTGTATGTAATGGGAGCATAGTAAGAATAATACTACATCTATTGCCTTCACAACATTTATCTGAACTCATTGTTTGCTGTGCCACACATGTGACATTAAAATAGCAGTATGTGACAAGTCTGATTTAACTATTTTCTGAAAATGTTTCAATGCATTACTTTAAAAGTGTTGACTAAATGACTACACAAAGAACCACAAACATTTTTAGTTTACAGCAGATACAACTGAAAGTTTCTCTGTGACACCATGATACTGAAAAGTCTGGAATTCTAGTGTCAAGTGTGTGTTTACCCGAGATTGTGAGGTATAATCCAAAGAGAAAAGATGATAACGTACAGGCAAATGTGTGTCCCTGCTTTTCTATTATGATGTTGACAAAGGTACGTCCATTCTGTTCCAAGCTTTATCACGACTTGCTTCACTGTGTGGTTTCAAACTGCTTTCCGCATGTCTGCAAAAGTGGAATTACCGAGTAGACAAAAAAAGCTGTGTGTCACAGACACATGCAAGATGCTAGCCTGTCAACTAGCATTGAACGAAAACAGCAAACACAACCTGACGTCCATCTTTCATATAATGAAGATATTGATGATGCATGAAAGAGGAATATTTTTAGACGTCTTCATGCGGCGGCCTCTTCCAAAGGAAACTGGTAACGTGATGTGAAATCTGTTATCTCCACTGAATTGATTTCATTATGGCACCTCCAATTACAAAAGTACAATGCGGTAAAAGAGGGAAAGGCAGGGGGCGGAGGTGTGGGGTTTTTATCTTGTAGGAAAGAAGGATGTTTCATTCCAATATCACAGCTTGTCCCCGGAACGACTGATAGCATGTGGCATAGCGGCCCAGTGATGAAACTAACCATTTCAACAGGCATGCACTGGCACATAATACTATATTTTAATTGTAGTTTATATGCTTCAGTGAAATCTGGGCCAGAAGCTGTTCCCTCATTATCTTAGTTCTGATATGTTTGTTGTTCATTCCCATGTCATCAAAGCACATTGCAAAAGGACTCATCATCCTCTCTAAACCTTTCCAGAGAGTGCCAAGGCCTGTAAATCAGATTTAACTAGCGTATATCTGTCAGCCACCGGAGTAAGGAACCATCTCCTGGACTGGTTTTCCCAGGCTGTGTCCCTTAATGTTGTACGGCATGACAACAAACGGGAGCTGTGCTCTTAAAAATAGCACAAAGTGAATAGCAAGTACAGACAAGTACTAAACCTTTAAGACGGCATGGGTAATGAGAGACAGAGAGGTGGTGGTGGGGGGGGGGGAGAAGAGAGACAGTACAGTGGGGTGTTACATTTTAAATAGCACATTTATGGTGACAAGGCTCCAGGGCTGCAGAGAGCGAAGGTAACCCGCAGACTCCCTCTGCACAGCCCTGATGGCTTAGACCCTCGAGAGTCAGACCACTTAAAGTATTGGACTTATCCCCTTTATTCTGAGTATTAAGATATTTTCAGTCACTTTTTTTTAGGCCACTGGCATTGTTTATAAATGCACTAAAACCACACATCTTCTTCCTCATAATCAAAGAATGGTTTGCTTTGGGCAAATAAAGAAAGAAAAAAAAAAATACAGTATGGAAATAGACTTAAAAGATTGACAGATAATGTGATTGTTTTCTCAGTGGCCCAGATGCATAAGTGTTGTAGTGATTATGGAAGTGTGATTATCTTAGGTGTCAAGAGATAGGACTGAAGATACCGTATCTTTGTTAACATTTAATTTTTGAAGAATGCTGATAATGAATTTGTTTTGAATTGTGAGAGTATCTGTCATCTGTCCTTTGTGGTTTCAGTGTCTTTGTGAGGCATCATTAAGGTTTTGATGGTGGTTAAAACATTTTTTTTTGTATGTGCAAAACTTAATCTGCAACTTATGAACAAATACTACATAGAAACTTTAATTTTTCCTGTATTTGACATTGCAGGTTTTAGGTGATATGAAAGAAACTTGCCATATTAGTGTTACAATGGCACATGAGCAAGCCAGGAAACAAAACTACAAAGCCTTATGTTTTCAACAAGGCCCAGAATGAATGAGAGTTGAGCTGCTTAGGAACCACTGTGTTTTAAAGACAAGCACTGATTAAATGGAAAGTAGTGGTTTTACTGTGCAGTGGGTTTATTTAGCAGTGTCACCTGTATTAGAAGTACCACTGGATGCATCAGGATTGTTTTAAGGAAGGAAATAATTCCTTCAGTCAGCTAATGGAAGTGGGAGTGAGAAGAGAGATAGACAGAGAGCGATAGAGAAAGTGTTAATAAATGGCATAAGCATGCACCACATCTTCGTAACTGAACTTTCACTGAAGTTCAACAAGTCGTAAATCTTTAAAAATTAATCAGTGAAACTAAAAAGTTCACCGTATTTTGTGAACACGTAGAGGGATCAAAACTCTGTTTTGAAAAGACAGCATTAGACACTGCCTGGTAGTGATAATAATTCATGTTGAACGCCACAATTCTCCTCCCTGATCTGAGTTCATCCTGAAAACCGCCTGACTTGCCCTTTACCCCATATCACAAAGGTGTGCCTTAATACGAAACAATACCCGGTTTGTTTTTTCAGTGGCAGTTTGTAATAGCAGTTTAATAGCTCTTGTTTCGGTTGTTAATAAGCATTTAAAAGTGTGAGGGAGATGCTGTTATGTTTGCCATCAAACAGATGAATTGTAATTTTGATTATTCTCATGTGCACCATGGTGGCTTGTTTGATCATGTTGATCTTTCTCATTGAACATACTGTCCTGTAATGCAGAGCACATGTACTTTACTGAAGTGGAATATAATCCCTTTTTGATCAGATCACAAGCTAGAATGCGTTTCTTATGGATTGTTTGAAATATAGCTTTGTTTTATTTGCCTAAAAATATTAATGGAGATGGAGATGGGTGAGAAATGAAATGAAAAACTTGGACAAAAGAATGGAGATGTTTGCACACAGTTGCCCTGAATAGTACAAGTAGACAATTAACCTCCTATCCTGCAAGAAAAATAAAAAATATTTAAATGATTGGTTGGGGCACAGATGGCAGGATCTTGAGTCACAAAGATGTTTCAAGTGGCTAATATTTCAGTGGGTACAGCAACTCTGTTGTGACATGACAGAAACCACCAAACATGATTAGTCAGCAAGAATAGTGCATAGAGTTTACATTGAGAGGGATATTATAGTGCAAAACCCCCTCATTGCAAAGACAAAAACACATTTGAGAGTTCTGTGGGCCAAAAACTATAGCCACTGGTCAAACAGGATATAGAAAAAAGTGGTATAGTTTGTCATCCTTCATTACACTCCCAGCAAGCCAGTGGGTGCATGTGAGGTGTACACAATGAGGACGGTCTGGACCTAGACCCCCCCTTCAGTAAGGGGATCTAGAGGCGAATGATGTTTCACTTTTTCAGTAGAATTAAAGAGTCTTGGCAAATAAGTGCAAAGGTGAATCAAAGTTGTTCTAGTGGCATGTGATGGCCAAAAACGTGACTAAGACACTTTGTGTTGTGTTGTTGTCACCCATGTTTTCACATACACTTACTCAACAGATTGTTGGGTATATTTGTAAAATCTAATCCAAATAAAAATGAATACAGCAGCTCAGCCATCAGTGGTAGAATGTAACTAAAAACATTTGCCTAAGTACTACAGTTGAGAACAAATTGAAAGTACCTAAGAGTTAGGGTTAGGGTTAAGGTTTTCCATACACTTGTACGTTCTTTATTCTGCATCAAACTACAGACATTGTGCTTTTGACTCAACTATAATTATTTAGCAAATGTATTTACTAGTTACATGGTTGCAGGTTTTTTTTTACAAACACAACAGAAAAAAAGTTAAAATATATGCCAGCAGACTATAAATTGATCGATCCAGAGGTAAAAGTTGATTAGTAAATCAGTTGACAGAGTTAATGACTACTTCAGCAGTCATCAAAGGCATTTTTCACGCAAAAATGCCAAACATGCCAATGGCACGGCATCCTAAATGTGAGGAGTTTCTGTTTTCACATTTGGTAAGTTTATTTTACTTAGTAATGATTTCAAGAACAACCAACAAGCATTGTGAAGATGTCACCTTGGGCTTTGGGTAACTGTTGCAGGCAGTTACAATTAGTAAATGAATAGTAAAAATAGTAAGCAGATTCGTTTATGATGGAAGTAGTCATTATTTGCTGCCATATACAGTTACAAATTAATTCAATATGCTAAGACAGTAAAACACTGCTTACAAATTCATCCAAAGATAATCAGACAATTGGACATTTTTTTTCACCGAGTACTTCTACTAACAGTAGCAATGCATATGCTTGTTACACAGATTGCACTTATATTGTTCAGTTGAGTGTTTTTGCTCATTCACCTAATCACACTGGCACACTGATGGTAGCAACGCCTTGCAGGATGCTCGTCTGCTATCAGGAGAAAGTCAAAGTTCAGTGTCTTTCCCAATGAATGTTTTGCATAAACACTTGTATGTACGGTCTGTATACCAGTCCAAGTTTACATTATGCACTGACACAAGTCTCATACCTGAGAAGAAAGGCGTTAACTCCCTCTTTTTTACATTAATGTAGAAGCATGGAACTTTATTGCATAATGACTTGCATATATACGCAGGACTTTGCACAGGTGGGGCAAATATAATGCAGGAAGCTATTAAAACTCGCAAAGTGGAAATCCCACAAGATGTATTAAATGATAGGTATTGGTTACTAAGCTGGTCTAATTTTCCAAAGCACTTTGAATGTGTGTGTACGTGAAAACAACTTGAACAGAGCAGCACTTTATACCTGCGAGGCTTTTAGATAATTGAATCATTTTATATCATCCTGTGAGAAGTTTTATTTATAGTGAAGAAAAAAAAAATCACAAAAATATTCAAACAAATTGGCTCGGATGTAACTCTGTGCTCCCTCTTTCCTTTGTGCTCCCTCTTTCCTTTTCCCTCCCTCTTTCTTCCTTTGACATTCTTTCCTCTCTTTTTTACTCTATTTGTTCCAAGTACAATTACCATTTGGGAGCTGTATAAGCATGCTTTAACACTTCTTTTTTTGTACAAAACTGGCAAGGTGAGAATACGCATAAATGAGATTCATTGACAAAATGGGAGCCCAGTGGCAGGTATTTAGGGTGTAGTTAAAAATAAATATGGAATTCTGACTCAGAACCGGAGTCCATGGACATATAATTAAAATAATATAACAATGTACCACGAAGTTGTCAGACTAAAATGTGATGTACAGTAGCATCAGTGGATAAGAGTGTAATCAGAAGCATTGGAAAAGAAATATGTTACACCTAATTAAGATCTGTGTTGAGTAATACTTGGCTACTGATGTTTTTTAAATGTGAAGGAGGTTCTCACATGCAGACAAGTATAAGAGGGAAATAGAATGTCACAACAGGTTCATGATCACACTACTGATATCGCTGTGAATGCAGTAGTCTAAGAGGATGAGTGATAATTTGTCCTGCATTGTCAAAACACACAACCCCTCCTGCAAAAAAAAAAAAAAAAAAAACAGGTTTTGGCCTCCTCAAATACCTTGGAATACTTTAGATGGATACATGAGGTAGCTCTTTCATTCCAACATGTGGTGTTTTTATGGATACCCTGACTTAGCACGAGAGGGAATTAAAACATGGAAATGGCAGGTCCCTTGGTGCGCCATAAACCAGGGTGGAAACATTTCAAATGCAGATGCACCTGGGATCAACAAACACAATGGGACTTCCCAGGCACTAGTTACACACACAGCTACTGAAACTACCACCCTCAACAATGGAGAACAGGTTGTTGTTCTCTCTATAAACTTTTTTTTTTTTTTGAGAGGTGGGGGGTGCACTGAGAAAATGCACAAAACATGACGCCAGTAGATGTGTTATACAATGAACGATTAATGCAGGACAAATAATAAATGCTCTACAGCGATCTATCCATTCATCAATTTGGGTGAGGCGTACAGGGAGGGGTGCTGCAGAGGCTGAGTATGGGCCTCCAGAGAGTTGCATCAGTATTTAAATGGATTTCACTTCTCTGACCTTGCCTCATAACTGCAGGACATTGTCACCAGAGAGATAGAGACAGGATGGAGAGAGAAAGACGGAGAAAATTAGAGGCAGAGAAAGTGAGATAAAGACGGAATTAACAGGAGGGAGTGAGAGGGAGAAAAGGAAATAATTATAAGCGAGAGAGACCAACGATGTGGTATGTGTGCGTATGCAGGGAGCAATTAAGTGAATGGTGGACAAAGACAAAACGAAAGCAGGAAAAAGAACTTTTTTTTTTCTCTGCCAAGACATGACCTGAAATGCCATCCTTAGCAGACCGGGCATCTGTAACTATCAAACAACAATTACATTAAAACTGACGTGGCAGTTTTTATTCTTTTTTTCTTTTCTCGAATCATACTATTTACACATTGCTTGTTGCTTGATCATAACATATCCTGAGCGTATCATCAATGTTGTACTTGTATTGCATTTTTAAATGCTGTGTGATTGATTCAAATGTCTAGCAGCTAACAAAGTTGCCCATTAAACCAACTTGCTACTTCTTCAGTCACAGAATCAAACTCTGATGCAAATATGAATCAACAAATTTGGCATATTTATAAAGCTTTAAAAAACAACAACAATAAAAAAAAAAAACACCTTAAATGGTCAGTGGGCGAGCAGACAAGCTGTGTGGGTTTTTACAAATGTGTCAGTCATGTATGTATGTGTGTATAAAACAAAGACAAATGTTTAAGTTCACGGTGTCAGAGCAATTATCAATCAGGCATGCTGTGGCTTTAGACTGACAATGGCTAAAATGGGTGCTGATGACATCATGCTCCTATATACACAAATGCATCAAATTCTGAACATCTAGGACTTGTCAGTTATATTATCAGAGCTGCCTGTCAGTGTTGTTTTTCCAAAAAGTTCATATTTATTTGCACAGGGCACAGTGCATTAGTGCATGTTTGTGCTCAAGTGCATTAGCTATATAGCTGCATGTAAAAATTTTATTTTTTTTTTAAATCCTCTTTTAAACTCTTGAGAAGTTGTTTGTTGACTTTTGCCATCTTTTTTTAAATGTTTATATGAGACTGGGGAACAAGTGATTACACATGAAAAAAGAAGAGCGTGAGGGAAATGTCACCTCTGGCTCAGCTCTCTTTCTCTCAAACGCACACAAAATTTCTCATGCACAAATCACACGCAATCACTCATATGCTCTTACATATAGTTCCTGTCACTTTCCCCTATCTGACACCTCCCCCTCTTTCTTACGTGTCAGTGGGAAACACATTCATTTGACCCAGACCACCAATGGGACCGCAGTCGGCTCTCACTGACACCCACATCACTGCAGATTAACCAATCATATTGCAGTGTTAGCCTGTCAGGGAGCTGACAGCTCTGATTTCCATAAAGGAAGCAGCACACTGATTTTGTATGTGTGTGTCTGTGAGATCCGAAGTGACCCAGGGCGCGTCTGGCCACAAAAAAACCCTAACATGTGCACTCAGGCCGAGGTAGCCAGGGGCCTCTGTATCACACATGCATGCACGTACTTGTGCATGTACACAGACATATTCCTGCCCCCTCAGCACAGGAAAGAGCCCTGGAAAGCACTGGAGACTTCGGGGTGACCAGCACTGCCATCTCCACCCACCTCTCCTACCAGCATTACATCAGAATTGATTGACCCTTGCACTGAGTTGTGATTCGGAGCTGCAGTGTGCAGCGGATTGACAGCCTGGAACTAGTTGTTATTTCAGGTGATTTTCTCTCGTTCTCTGTATGTATTGGCAGGCTGATCTCTCTTTCTCTCCATGTACTTATTGGTCCGTCTTTTGCAAAGCAATGACACTGCAGGGTGCATGTTATCAACGTTTTATGCACATGATTCAGTGTAATTAATACCATAAACAGGGAAGGGGAAAAAAAGAGTAGCTCTGAACAGAATAGGTGTACACTTTACTGCTAATCTTTTACTTGAGCATCGATAGGAACTCAAACAGATGGAGGGCACAGAATGATAGAGAAACAGAGACACACACTGAGGGAGTGCTCTGATAGGCTCGGTTGGGGGAAACGGGTGGAGAGGAACATTGGTCCCCAACGAGGCGAGCTAACTGGGGGAAATTAGGTCAGTGTGTTCCCTCTGACTCCACAGCAAGAACAGGCTGTGCACGTGTGTGTGTGTGTGTGTGTGTGTGTGTGTGTGTGTGTGTGTGTGTGTGTGTGTTTCCAGTGCACCTACAGTGTCATACTGCACCACTATAGCAACATACTGTACAGGTCTGTGCTTGTTTGTGTGTGTGTGTGTGTTTGTGTTCCCTACTTGCCACATATTGGCACACGAGTGACTGTGCTACCAAAAGTTGAGTCTGAAAGGTTATTTCCCCCACAGTCACTGCTGTGGTCTTAATCCAGACTTAACAACAGTGTTTGATAACTGACTGTGACCCTAAATGCTCAAATGGTATTTACCGTGATTAATCACGAATCTAATTGAGACAGAAAACAAGGATATAACTAATCATAGCATCATAATTAGTAACAAAATAGTTCAGCATATGAAACAAATGAATAAAGGTTAAGTGACATCTATCCCCAAATGGCCTCACAGTCTTTTGTAATAAAAGCTTTGGGGGACAGACGGAGCTAGTTCTACAGTCATTTGTCCTCCGGAGGATGAGGATGTTCTTCTTTTCTACCTTCGACCCAGCTTTGTCTTCATTCTGTCTCTCTTTCTCTTCATGTCTCCTGATCAGGACAAGTCACACATACTATAATTGATATGAGATTTAGGGGGTATATTTTAATGTAATTAGAATCTTGATAATTGGACTAATTAGATCTAATTGCTATGTGAGAATGACTTTGATTAAAACAGGTTTCTCTCCTCAAAAGGAGAGTAGGGGAAAAAAATAGTTGGGTGACATTGGTGCGACACAATGCTAAAGCTAATTGACAATAATCATTGATGCATGAACATAAGGCCTGAGGTACAGTGGATAAGAGAAGTTATTTTTTCTTAACGATTGATATTTCTTCAAGACTACCTATAGATTAGAGGTTAGGTGGTTTATTTTAAGTGTGACATGTGATGCAAGCTACCATCAGTAACTTATCACTGTGTTGAGCGCACTTAGTATAAAGTGCATACCATCTCAACTGTAAAATTAATTCAGTCTGAGTATGTTTATCTTCACCCAAAAACACAAAATTGGCCCGATCGAATTACAACAGCCGTATTGAATCAGGTGCTTTGATTTTGCTCAGTGCTATTCTGTGAGAAAAAAGGTGGTTAAGATTACACTTGTAGACATCAAATAAGCTGGAAGGTCGGCGAGAGTCTTTCATGCATGTTCAAACAGATATCAGTGGCACAGCAACTCTTCACAAGAAAAAAGACGGATCGTTCCTGACTTGTTTTCATATTCTTTTTTCATTTTCCTGGAATTGACTGGCAATTGTCAATACTTGCAGGAAAACGTGCATTGTATTGTCTTTGAAACTGTGTTTTATGGTCATTATGATTCCACATACATTGTAGGCATTTTATTAGACGTACTTTTGAGATTAACCTGAAACTGTAATAATTTAAAAACAAAAATAACATAACAAAATTGCTAATTTCAAAAAGCAGGGATGAGCTGATCCTGACCCAAAGAAAAAAAATGTAAATATATATATATATATATATATAAATATTATATGTATAAATAAATCACCTGTGATTGTGGCCTCTTAATATGCTTCCAGAGAATGTATTTTTCCTGTCAGTCTGAGTAGATGAACTGATCACGATTATATTTTTGTATTTTAAATCCACTTACATGTAACAGAAAATTTCTGAAGTTTTAGGATTCATTTAAACTGCTAGCTGCCTTTACTGTAATCATGCTATTATATTTTTAAACAGTTGCTAACTTAAAATAAAGTATACTTTGAAATCACACATACGCACACAGAACTGTGACCATACTGTATAAGGCATCTGCCCTCTTCGTATTAATTCATTTCAGTGCGTTTATTTTACTCAGTGAATAAAGCCCTCCTGACTGTGACTTTTACATACTGAATGCATTGTGTTCAAGTATTTGTGTGATTCCCACACTATCTGAACTGAATCTTACTGTTTCTAAGTGTTTCCTTAATAATGCATGAGCATCTGATTTGCACATTTGTGTCAGGACGCCCTATAAAAATCTCAATGAGCTCAGTCTCTTGTGGCTCAATAGATGGCAGTAATATCCCTCAATCACTGCAGTATGAATCCTCTTCCCACTTAAAATACACGAATACACAGGCATGTGCGTACTGTACACTCTTGTGCAGTCGAGAAATGTTATGCACACATGCCCGCTGTCGCATAGGTGCGAAAACAAAAATGAGTTTTTAAAAAAATGCCAGAAGAGATGGAGATGACATCATTATGGCAAATAAAATACAATTTAAAACAAAAAAATCTGTAAACAATCCCTTTTGTCTGAATCTCTGTCAGTCCTCAGGTAATGCAGAGAGGCCTGGAGTAAGTCAAACAAGACAGTGGGAGAGGTGGGTGAGGGTATGACTTTGCCACGTTTTTTTTTTAACTTCATTGTGAAAGCGAACGCTGGCACTGTATCTTTCTAATAGTCTGATTAGGTGAGGGCAAAATAGCAGCCTTTAGCTCAGAGATACTGTAATGTGTGTGCTTGTAAAGATGAAATCAATAGCAGCAGCACCTTCACAGGGCATCAGGGAACAGCCGAGGCTTCAACTCAATACAATCCTTACCTATAACTGACAGAAACGTCTCATCTCACGGAACCCGGCAACTGCTCAGAGGTAAAAAAGCGGCACTATGAATAATCGTGAAAACCATTTAATTGTGTCCCTTTGTGTGCAGTCTGCCTGGGCTCTGTGTTCGTTTTTTATATTCACTCTCCCTCAAGATAGTCCCTGTGTCGTCATTTGTTGGCAGGATACGCTGGTAATCATTTGAATTCCCCCAGTATGTTCAGAAGATGTCAGGGAGTAGTCTCTGATCTTGTTTAATATGTGACCAGCAGCTATAAATTACGAACTCCCAGAAATGAGGAAACATGGGTACTTTTAAATCTCCGGGGAGAACTCGCTTTACGTCTCTGTTGCACATACATAGACTCCCTCTCTCCGTCTCGCGCCCCCCCTCCTCCAGTGCAGCAGTATGTCTGGTAATCTCCTCCCCTTAATTTAGTTGACATTCAATAAAAACAAATACCTGTGACTTTTTTGTTGAAATAAGCAATTTTGCTTTTAGTCTGTTTTGATGCTCCATGGGTGTACGGTGCTGCACCTTGTTGCTTTTGACAAATTTGGCCAAGGTGTTTGAAATTCTGTGCTTCCCGGTCTTTTTTGTATTTCATACATACTTGTTTTCTAATTAAAATCAAACGCTGTAAGCTACAGTGAGGAGGAAAACAATTTTTTCTTTTTTTTTTTTTGTCATGTAACCAGTGACATTATGGTTATAGGTTGAGCAATGCTTGGTTTGGCTTCCCATGCAATATTGTTACAAACCAAATTAGTTTGAGGAAGCACTACAATTTTGTATTAAAACTCTAAACCACAAAGCAAAATTTTAACTTATAATTAGCATATTATTTTATTGTACAGATTTTAGCCCATATAAAATAAAATAAAAAAAAGCACAAAAGTTAAGATTTGTTGAGCAAGGGACACGTTTGGATACTGAGTTAAAGTATGAAAAATAAAATTAAAACTCTTGTGGAAAACTTAATTTCTGTGCTTTCTCGCAAGTTTGCTTCCTTTTACTTCAGGACAGATGAGGCCATGAGGCTCTGGAAATTACACTGCTCGTGTGTTGTTTATGTTAGCAAATTAAACCTGAGTTATATAGGATTAAAACTACATCAAATGTAAATCCCATTTAGTTAAGAGTTCCCTTGAAAGCCATGTGACTACTGTATCTTTATCTGTACAGGAGGAGTTCTGGGCACATTTTGTTGTCAGTGTCTGTCTGGTTGATGCTGTACACATCACTGTCTGTGAGGCAGAAACCACTTGTCACCCACATTTTTTTCTTCTTCTTTTTTTTTTTTTTTTTTTTCCCCCCACATTTGAATTTTGCAAGGCTGAGGCAGGATAATGAGTGGTGAGACTTACTGTAGGGAGAATGTATACTCCTCCATCTCCTCCGTGGAGAGGTTCTCCATTGAAGGCTGCATCTTCTGTTTGTCTGCCTGCCGAGGCGGTGCACTTCTGCCGCTCATGCTGGGGCCACAGCTATTTGTCTTCTTGATTGGCTTCTTCTGTGAGGAGCAGAAATCGGGGAGAACACATGCGGATGTCATTTGTAATCAAAGCAGGAAACGGGCTTCTGAATTTATCTTGGGGGATGCACACGGTGACAGTGACAGTGTGCATGGCACTTTGGAGCCTCTCCTATATCTCACCCGCGCCTCAATTGACATGAGACAAGAATGACGGCAAAATCGCATACGGCATGCCATCCTTCAAGTTGAGTTCATTTGGGAAACATGCGTACAGTGACGGTGGTGTTAAATATGTGATATTTGAGCAGCTGGCACTGTTTTTTTTCCACACAAGTCGTTTACTGTCATCGTCATAAACACAGTCAAATGGAGTTAGGAAGTGGGGTTTTAAATTTTTCACCAAGGTACTTGGGAGCAGATATTATTTGTTAAGCCGCCAACATGTTAACGGCTTGCTTTCCTTGGCCCTGTCAGCCCTGCCTGTGTTGCCCTTGGGTGGGCTTAGTGCCTTTCTGCTTGAAGTTGTGAAATACACACTGATGTATGTTAATGAGATCCACAGTTGGAATAAGCAACCTCTCTCTTTCTTCTAGCCCTTTCTCATTCTACCTCTCTCTGTTTCATTTTTTTTTTTCATCTTTTCCTCTCCTCCGTCTCTCTCTCCATCTCTCCCTGTGAGATAAACTAGGCCAAGGAAGTAGTAAATGGGCAGAGTCCCATAAAAGCTCCATCCGTTTTCATAGGGCAATCTTTGCCAAAGCAAGCTTGGATTCCAGAGTGATGATCACAATAAAAAGGTGGAGCGAGAAAGAAAGCAGGGAGAAAAAAAAATGCAGGAGATATATAAACCACAATGTTCTCCAGTGTCTCCCCACAATAAATTTAATGCAATACCTTAAGAGTGGATTCCGTATATAGCTGGATTCCTGCCCTGTGGGCAAAGTGGTCGCCTGGAGAAAATTCATTTTAATTAGGCCTGCACTGCAGGTTGAAGGGCTGAAATCTGATCCCTCGTGCTCCCAGGCTGGGGCAGGTTGAAGATCACTCCACTTAATCATTAGACAACTGGGTTCCACACCACGACATTTGACAGAGTTAGCAAGGTTTTAAAGAGAGGGCAAAAGAGGGGAAGAAAAAGGCATGGTCTACAGAGGCTGCAGAGAAATAAAACCTCATATCAACAAACTCATTTATTTAACAGGTCATCACTGATTAATGGTGGTCTGAAGAGCCTCTTGTACATCAGCAGAAGGAGGTTAGTAAGAATAAAGACTAGCAGGGATGGAGGAGAGAGGCAGGAGGGGAAGATGTGTACATGCGTGTGAGAGAGGGATGCTTGATGTTGTTCATAGGCTTCTAACTACCTCAACAATAACATCACAACAACAAAAGGCCGCAGCGGAGGCACAATGGCAGGGGCGGACCAGGAGGCAGCAATGCCAGATCAGCACAAAGAGTAATTTTGCAATTACCACTTCAAAGTATGGCAGGTAACATGCAGGCTTTGATTAATTTAGCTTAAGTCTTCTGTAGCACAGGAAGAGGCGTGTTTAGAATGGTTTGGAGAAAAAAAAAAAAAAAGGAAGGCCTGGCTGGCATTGCTGATTTCACAGAATTTGAGCTGCTTTGGCTTGTCAAGCAGATCAAAACTGGCTTTGAAGGCTGAAAAATACCTGTTAGTGTGAAATGTATTTTGACAAATCTCAGATAATAAGCCGGGGAAGTGTGTGTAGGGGTGCAGAGAGGGGCGGGAAGGGAAGGGAAAAGGAGGGAAAGGAAGGGAAAAGCAGAGAGGGTACTCATTTTAAGGGTGGGAACACTTCCCTTTAAATCACAGTGTTACCTTGTAGTGAATCCCACCCTCTGCTTTCTCCCTACATGGATCACTCTTCTCCCCAGTGTTTCCAGAAAAGGCTCCTGAGGAGAAATTCTTCCCTGCATCCCAAAAAAAAGAAAATACGTGCAGTAAGTGTGAAAAATAATAAAATGTTTGTTATCTTTTGCAAATCACATCTGACAATCATTATACGATGATTGAGTGCTAATTATATTATAAATAATTACTAGTAAGCACTTGTTAGACATACTGGTGAAATGCAGCAATGAAAAAAAATACAAAAGAGACTTTACACTCTAAATTATGAATCTAATTTCATTCAACACAATAACAATTAAAATTGCATATTTACTTACGTGAAATAAATTTAAAATTGAGCTAGAGATGCAAAAAAAAATCCAGCAAGATCCAAGTACGAGAGGAGTAATTGTTTAAAAAACAAACAAAAAAAACAACAACGTTGTTTGCAGTGTACCAAGAAATCAAATAAAATACTCTTTGCATTTCTAAACACACTTCAAGTCTCTTTTGTCTTGTTTTTCTTCTCTGAGGCAGGTACTGAAGATGTTTTGGTGTGCTATCTGGAGACTTGCAAAAGCAACAAAGGGTGATTTTAGTCAGTAGAGAGAAGAAGGAGTGTTAACTTATGGAGCTCCCTCTACACAGTCATCTGTGTCTCCTCCAGTCACAGCTGAACCTTCCCAGCCTCAACGCTCTAATGTATGCAATTAGAAATGATGAAAAATCAAAAAAGAAATTAAATTTGGTTGTGATACATTTTCTCATTCTTCTCTTCTTTGTAAAATTACTTTTGAAGTGTTTTTCATACTCCATTTTTTTTCCTTTTCTCTCTATCTCTCACTTTTTTTTTGCTGTAATTTAAATGGTAAGCCGCCAGATGTGTGTCTCATGCTTGAAGAGTCGAAGATCTGCATTATTTAGCATATTAACATTCACAGAATTTAAAAAAGGGTTCCTGCTTTGCCTGGAGGTTGTAATTAAGTAAACCTTAGCTTGATACATGTAAAAAATCTCACTATGTGAAACTTCCCCCCCCCACCATGGAACCAATCACATCTATATAATACATATGGAAAACTCAGCAATGATATAATTTTTCTCTTGCTGCGAGATTAAATATATCAGTAATAATAACTTAAATATAGGCCACACATCAGAAATCCCTCTGACAGCTAAATTGTACTACATGTAAATGGCAGGAAGACTCTGCTCACCACTATATTTAAGGGAGTCTGAAATCAGATTTCACACAGATGTAGGTTTTAATTACCACCACTCTGCTGGTAAACATTTGGAATGCCTACAGTTGTAAGGTAAGAAGGTTATATTTGTTCTATTCTTGGGATAAAATATATATATATATATGTATTTCTGCATTTCCTTGACATTACATAACTGTAAACTCAGTTTTGTGTCAACATCAAGATCAGTCAAATGTCTTGCGCACACAGTGTAAACACATCTTGATATCGTGAAGATATTTTTATGCACTTTGAAAGAAGTGCTTTAAATAAATAAAAAACTGACATACAAAGCATTGCCGTGATGAAATGTTAAAAAAAGGGGGGGGGCAGCTTAAAAGTAAAGGGGGTGGATTGTAGTAAAAAACTAAAAGTTAGAGACCTTTCAATAGTAATTACAAAATGTGAATCTGGAAAATCATTCTTTTTCGAACTCTATTTAAGAAGATTTTTGTCTTATTCCCTTTACATAGCTTCTAAAATATCCTAATTTCTCTATTTGTGTTCAAAGTTGTAATGCATTGTTTTAATAGTTTATTGCTGAAATCAGGTAAAAATGCTCTTGACTACATTAAGCAACCTATATCTGAGCTCCTGTGCAGACAATCTGAGAAAAAGCATTGCAACCCTCTTTTGCATACATACCAATGCACACATCTCAACCTTTATTAGCAACAACAACAGCAACTTTATAGAGTGGGCCCACCATGGATTAGGATGCTTTCTTAAACCACACAGCCAAATACATTTGCACACACACACGCACACACACACTCACTCATTACACCAGGCCCCACTTTCTAATGCTCAGACGTGGTGGAACCAGAATCGGTGCGGAGGCAGCATCGACAGCTTTGACAGCTAAAGGCTACGTCCGTGAACTCAGAGTGCTGGAGCTGCCACAACTCCAGCCTCTCCGGGCACTCAAGGCCAACAACAAACTCCTTGTTATCCCCTGCGCTCTGAGCTGTATTAAGACCAGCACACATACTCATCCAGTACACACACTGCATTGATGCACCCACACACACACACACACACACACACACACACACACACAAAGGCAAAGATATTAATATGTAGACACTTGCATATATGCACAAATATTTTCCAGGGTAGAAATATAAGAGTGTACCTCACAGACACATAACTCAACACACCTCTTTTCTCCCTTGCTTACACACAAAAACAGGCCAAGTAAAAAAGAAAAGCCTGAGGGCTGTAACACTGTTGAGACCCCATCACTGTGTTACCGGTGAGATGGAACCAGACTGAGATGGCGGTTCTTGCTCACCTAGGCCCCTAATTGCCTGATGACTGGTCCAAAGTTACAGAGGAATCGAAGGTTAGCGACTCGCGGATTACCCCTGAGTCCATGTCACGATCTCGTGTTAAGGTTGCTATGATACTGTGAGGAATCGATGTTGCTTCACACGAGAGTTTATTTTCTTGTAATCCATTGCATTTTAATGACAATAACAGACACTCAGTGCATACTAATACGTACATATTTGTATGCCGTTTTCCCCGTCTCACTGGTGAAGTCTGCTGGTCTTGAAAGTCAAATCTGTGTTTATCATGTTCGCTGAACCGAACATAGACTGCACTTGTCTTATCACACACAAACTGGAAATTCTCAAGTGCATTTTTCAAGACAAGATACTTCCACCTTTGGGTTTGTTTGTCCCATACACTCTGTATTTGTCCTCCACATGTGGTCCTTTAGGGTTGTTTACCCTAATGTGAGGGTTTACATGTGTATCTCTGCAAACAGGCTTCAAAGGTTGAATCCAGCCTTTTGGAATCCGGACATTGTTGAATTAATCGGCGAGATGCAGGGTGAGACTGATTGAGAGGGTATGATGTAACATTGTGGTTTGAAACTCTGATGACTGGGAGTGGGCTGGAGGGGAGAACATCCTGAAAGTGCAGGGCAGCGCTCCAAAGAAGACATTAGATGAGGAATCCTCGAAATCACCATCCATGCTCTAGGGGATGGATGTTAACATGCATTTGTAAAAAAAATTAAAATAAAATGAAAAAAAAAAAAGGGAAAGAGAAATGAGGCAGTGATACAGTTATGGCAGACTCATCTGCGTGCTCATAGTGATCTACTAAAGGCGATCATGAAACAAGACGCTAATCTAATTAGTCATTTGGGTTCAAACAAACCCAATGTAACTGGATCATTCAGTTAATGTGAAAGGTCACTTAACCCAGTGTGCCTCTGGCTAATCGCTACGTTAAGAAGCCAAATACACTCCATTATGCTTGGACAAGTCAACTGAGGTAAATCAGATTATTATTGTCCAATAGCAAGTTTATCTGAAACCCCAAAACATTAATGACCACACAGTAAGATTAACAATAATCTTTCTTTTTTTCAATCAAAACTTGTCAGAGTTATTGTCTTGAATTGGGATGTCAGGTTTTGTTCTGCACTAGACACCTCACAAGCACAGTGATTTTTCTATGGGGATTAATTAACTTAAGGCCTCAGGAATACAAACTTCCAGTCTTACTGTCAAGCATAGCTCTGTGTACGTTATCACAATGACAAGAGGTCCCCATATGCTTGTCCTGACTCTGAAACAAATGGGTAATGAGGAAAATCCAGGCATTACATGCTGTAGAAAGTGATCTCCACACAGCACAAGCACACATCAGAAATAGGGAGTCATGAAATAGGAAGGAAATGTCTGAAAACCCTCAGACTTCACAAAGAACCGGGGGGGGGGGGGGGGGGGGATAATTCGGTCCTCTGTTTCTCACTGAATTGGATTTCCATTTCTTGGCTAGGTTAAAGTTGTCCATCCAATTGCTCCCTCCAACCCTGACGTATCACCCCATCTGAATGCCATAATTTGCTCCAGAGGTAATGCAACATGAACGGATCTGTATGCAAATGAGGCACAAACGTCAGGTCGGCTTAGGGAACGGCTCGGATGAGGTGTTGTGCAGGACACCTTTTGATCCGTTATTTCACTTGCGGATCAGGTTCACTTCCCAAGCAACCTCCTCACCTGGCTGTGAGAATGTGTGTGTTGACATCCATGCCTGTGTGAGAGCCACAGCTTGCAGCTGTGTGTGGTGAAGAGACCTGGTACCTTTTGCCTTGTGTGGCAGAACATAAATCTCCCATAGTGAGTGGTTCTCTCCCTCCCTCTCTCTCCTTTTCTCTCTCTCTCTGGAAAGGCAGTCAGTTCGTTGGGGACACTTCCCTTGTGGGCGTTAGGATCTCTGTGGGGGGTCACAGGTCAGCCAGCGGAGGAAGCGACAAGCTGTGAAATGTAAAAGACCAATTTCTTCCACATGTTTCAGTGCTGGGAGAACACTGCCAAGCTGTCAGCCGGCATCACGTTTAAAATGGGCCAGGGTGCTACCCAGCAGACCTGTCACAACTCATTTGTAATTAAAAAGCCTGTGTGATGTTTAAAGCAGAGCACCCCAGAAACTTTTGAGAACTGTTAAATAAAGATGAGCTGTGCGTGCAAAAAAAAGAAAGAAAGAAAGAAAAGCGAAAAAAGGACGATGTATTAATAACAAAGAAGCTAGCCATCCGTCTTTGTAGTAGATCAATACCAAATGAGCCCGTATTTGATTTCTGGCAATGGCCAGGATGTTGGATGATTTAGGTAGGAAACAAGAATATTATGTTTTTCAAATAAGGAAGCTGATCCTTGCTACAATTAACAGAGTCATTAGCCCGCTTTAGATGTGGTCACAGTTGTAGTGTTGTAACATTTCATCCATGTATCTGATGGACATATTTATATCTGTTCAGGATCATGTTGCATCTTCTTCCAGCATGCATTGTAAGTAAAGCAAAGGAGCACCTGTCCATCACAAGACTAATGAAAACACACCATATTCTCACGTGGGGATGTAAGTTTGCAATAAAACTGACCTGCAGGTCTTTGGACTGAAACCAGAGAACCCAAAGGAAAATGAAACAAACATGGGGGAACATGCAAAGCACAGAAAACTCCATGCTCTAAAGCACCACTAACCACCGAGCCGAGGTGAAGTCCCTAACAGAGCTCATTTGCAATACAAAATCATTTCATCATCTGCTTTGTGTCAGACTCTCTTAAAAAGAACTGTTATGAAATGAAGGTAGCAGAACGACACTTGAAAGTTAGTATTCGAGTCGATAATGACAAATTCAACATGGTAATCAGAAATGTTTTATGAATTAAAGTTTTAAAGTGCTTACTGGACTGCAGAGAAGGAATTTCAGTCAACTGGCTATCATTTGAACTCAGTGTTTAGAGGTTTTACTTCTCTGTAATGGTGTTTTCTTTAATGTTTAAAGTAAAAAAGATTCTATTACTGTGTTATTCCATTAAGGCCACAAAGCACGGAAGCCAGGCCATATTTGTGCAATGAATCATTAATTTGAATGTGTCAAGTGAAAAATGTTTAGTTTGATGTAACTGAGCACAGAATGGGTTAAACAGCAGTGTCCCTTATGAATGTAAGAGACCTGCACTTCTGTGCATCTTAGTGACCTACTGTTGATAAGTTTCTTTTTTACAAACATTCCTTGGTGTGCAAAACTTTGTTGGTAGCTGCTTACAAGAGTGTCGTCAACCTACATTTCACATTGGTTTGTTCATTTTTGCTGACTCAATAATAAAACTCTATTTCAGAATTCAAAATATAATAATATAATATTGTGTAAAATGCTAGTTAACAATCTTTGACAATCAGCACAGTCATTAGGTGTAAATTTCCCCTGCTAAATTTGATATATAAATAAAAGTTGAGCTAAAAGGAGCTTGCTGAGTCACAAAAACCTTGCTTGCTAATACGGCCTATGCATTTTGTTCAACTTTGGTAGCTTTGTTGGTTGTTGACCCTGACTTTCCTCTCTTTATTTGACAATATAGGGAGTTTGGTGGTTAGATTACTGTCACTAGGGTAATGAAGTAAAAAGCAAGAAACTTGGCAGCTATTGGACAAATACTGTATGGCAGCTAGCTAGGTCTGGAAACCATGGTAGTTTGATGTCTGCAACAAATTAATTCTTAGTAATAGTGAGAGCCTCTGTACTATTCCAGACCACAAGCCAACTTTAGATATGTCCAAGTGGCAAGCAGTCATTAGGTCATACATATACATCTATGCCATAGAGAAGCCTAGCATCTATACAAAGCTGAATTTACATGTATAGGCCTCAATAAGCCCATAAAATGACCTGGATCCACAGTTTTCTTCTGTTCATAGCAAATGGCATGTGATCCCCTCATAATACTGAACATTTTCTATCCATCTTTTTCACAGATGGTGCAGTTTACTAAACAACAACTCCTTGTCATCTCTGCTTGGCTCTGCTTGATATGTCACGAAGAATGCTGCTTTCTGCCCCCTAGTTGCACATGTTTCTCTGTGATGATGTAGGTTTTCACAGAAACCCATCAAGAAAAGACTGTAATTGTATTAGAATATTTCGTAACTGTGGTCCTTGAACGACTGACAGATAAATAAAAAATAATGCTGTTAAAATGCAGGAACTAAAAGCCATTTTTACTGGAAGAGAACATTTAAACATATCAGCAAGACTAAATACTGACTATTTACGAAAAAAAAAACAACATGTTGTTGGAAAGCTTAATCACAATTTTAAAACCTTTTTAATGTGTGGTTGCTAATTGGACTTAATTTCCCAGTGCTTTCACGTCAGTGCACCGAGAGTTTGTTTGCTTTTTGAAGTGGTGATATTTGTCTGAATGTGTTACACGTCTATCAGGGTCAGCCAGTGTTGTCCTTGCTGCTTAAATATTTGCCTGAACTAACACTAATGCTACAGTGTTTCTGTTGGGTTTTTTTTTTTTGCATGTAATCTTTCTGAGAAGAAGTCCTTTGTTTGATGTAACTTCTGTCTGTCAAGCTTGGCCCACCGTCTCTACCCAACCCTACCTTCGAGCACAGAAGGAGAGTTGCTGTAAGTGAGACCTGCCATTCTTCTTTTCCCAGTACTCGTGACATTAGGGTGACATTTTCTCCCCACTGTGGCGTAGTTGGGGGTTTTTAACATTGGACCCCTACCTGGCAGAGATGAGGAAGAGCAAGCAGAATCAGCTGACAGGTGGAGAGGAGACCCCCGGTGAGAATGCAGCACAGTGGGCTCTTCTGCTCTGCGGCTGGGGCCCGCATGCCCCTGCTGTTGGAACTGTGGATGGATGGGTTGAGGACAGAAGTGGGACTGTGATGGGAGCTGGAGTGGCAGCTGGTTCTGGGGTTGATCATGATGGACCTCAGGTTGGGGCATGACAGGGAGGTTAGAAGTTGGTATCGATACGGTGATGCAGTGTTCCTGCCCCCCAGATGCGCCAGGTGGAAGCCTTTTTACCTGAAATGCAAAAGCAGGAGGGAAATAGGTCTGCCTGTGTGTGTTAGAGGTCTACATATGTGTTTGGTGAACATTAGTATAACCTCTTCATGTTAATGTCGCTAATAGTTATGTTCATATTATTCCATTGCATCACCATTGTTTGTTAGAAAACAACATGTGTATGTGATTATTTTACAGGTGTTTGTGATCAAACTGCAGACATAGAGAATTATTAGTATTTGTCATAGTGTGCCATAAAATAATTCAATTAAGCCTAGAAATGTGACAAGAATATTGTACATCCTATTGTGCTGTGCAAATGCAAAGATGCTCAAAAACATCCCTCAGGAATCAAAGCAACTGTAGACAACATTAATGATAATGCAGTAATACAAACCGCATGTCACAGTCAAGGGGACAAATAAAGAGGCAAACCAAGACAAAGAGCTTTGTTCTGGTTTTTAATTCAATTAAGATGTTTACTAATCTAATCAATGCATCAGCTCAAATGCATCCGGAATTGCTGGGTAAAGATGTGGTTCTCGTTTGCTCTCTGGGGCCAATTTCCAATTTCTCTGTAAAAGCTTTTTATCATAGAAAATCCCAAAATCCAACCCCCTTTTATTCATATCCACCACTCTGCCTCCCAAACATCCCAAATAATAGGAAAGGATCAGAGTGAGGAAGAAGATGTACACACAAGCATATGGTTTAACTGTTAAACTTACACATAGCTGCACGCAATTATGAATGTAAATGTACGAAACTGGAGACGAGATCTTCAAAACAAACATGCGCTCGTATGTTTCCTAATCGCAGACACGCACCTGAAAATACAGGTTGCACAGCCAGTGGTCTAGATCAGAGGAGATGAGGGCTTCAATTTTTTTAAACTGGTCCAGTTGCGTGCTGGGCTCCCCCCTGAGCATTGGAGTTTTGAACCTAGGTCGATGACACATTATCATTAGTAACCACGGTACAACCAAATCTTTGACAGTCAGAGTGCTTGTTTATAATTATTTCATCCAGTTGGACTACTTTTAGTCAAAATTAAGGCTTTTGCTCAGAAAAATAATTAGAATTTCATGTGTTTTTATGTGTCCGTAGTGGTGTATTGACCTTCAAGTGCAACAAAAAACCTTAATCAGCAACTGACCCACCTGCCCTGGATGAGACTGAGGCTTGGCCCACAAACCGGAAATGCCCCCCAGGCCAGTACGGAGCTGATGTGGCTGCTGTCTCCTGGTAGTGTGATCAGTTGGAATATTAGGACCATGGAGGGGGCGATCTCACAGGCGGCAGGTAAGATCTGCAGAAACATAAGGAGGCAAAAAGTCACTCACAGTTCTATTCAGGTGAACACACACGCCTGCAGGCTCGAACATATACCATACTAACCGTGCATAGACTTGCTCACAAGCATGAAGCCAATGACAAACAGACACACAGAGGGTAACAAACAGGACAGGAGCCCTCGGGGAGTCATTTAATTTACATCCTAGACTTGAATCCTCCCTTAACTTATTTCCTTGTTCTGTTTAGAGCCTTCTTAACTGCCATTCTTACCCGTCCAACTCAGCAAATTGCCTAAAAGGAGATGTTGGAGTGATAAAGACTGTCGGCATCAAACATAGCATGAAGGAGAGCTTGAGATTGCCGTTGCAGTGTATGAACTGACAGTTACTGAATTTGTGATTCAGTGAGGCCACCATCAATCACGCTGATAATATTAAGGGTGTCTTGTGTGAAGCTAAAAGTGTTAGTGGTTAGCAGTCAATGGAAAACACATGCATTCTTATTTACCCAGAGAATGGTGGGTTTGGCTAAAAAATGAACTGACAGTAAGGTGTGTGTGACTTCATCCATCACTGGGTGGAAATATTTTATCCTTTTATTAGTTGTAATGGAAAATGCAGAGGACTTGTTTTAACACATAAATCATGTGTATCCCTTTCAACGCCCCCCCCCCAAAGTCTGCTTTTGGTATGCACCTGTGAAATGATGGGTAGTAGTGTCTGACTCAGGACATAAATTTATGGCATAATATCAGGGATTATAGATACTGAGGATATTCATATTATTCATTTACAGTAAGATATATGACCTGCATAAATAGTAATTTGTGTGCATGTGTGAGATGCCTTTGTGAGACATGAGCACATGTTTGCATATGTGGGAAGTCTTACTGTAAAGAAATGTGGGGATTGTTACTGTGGGAAGTGTTACTGTGAGGTTTGTGAGAATGGATGATGTGCTTCACAGTTTTCCCACTTCCTGTGGAGCCTCTTAAACCATTAGAAATATCCAATTTAATTAAAAACAGGAGTGAGGGGAAACAAATAATGACTATAATTGTGCAAGACACTCAGTTCACAGTTAAATGACTCTCTCTTTCTTCAATGACCAAACACAGAACAAAAGATTGAAAAGAGGAAAAGACAAGACCAAACTCATGAGCTGAATGGTCCTATGAGGTACACATCTCCATATGTACTTCCTAGGATCTTTCCTCATTTTGTTCCTGACTTCTTTGTTTTTGTATTAGAATGTGGAATTGTATACTTTTACTACTACAGTAGTTTAGTATAAAAACTACACAAAGACCATGGGCCTATCTCAACTCTTCTTCACACTCTCCTGCATATCCAAGACATCTCCAACTGCGCAGTTTCTGTCAAAATCCAAACACACAAAGAAAAGGATGAGTGAAAAAAAAAAGTGGGAGAGAGAGATAGAGAGGGAGGAAAGGAAAATAAGCTCCTGGCTTCCTCCTACCATCACTAATTCCTCATTTCCTCTTAGAAGGCACTGCAAGCACTCCTGAAATCTCACGCTATAGTGTGGGCAAGGGGAGAGAGTGAAAACATCTAAGCCAATCTTGGTAGTCTCAGACAAATCTGATCAGCGTTTCCACCACTATCAATGAGGACAACAACAACTGGTTTGTCTATAAAGCACAGCTAAGGGTTTTTGGGAGGAGAGGAGAGAAGGCAGAGTGACATGAGGCATTTACCATGCCGTACTTAAACCTTTTTTACCTCTGAATCAGATCCCAGGTCTGCATTCAGTTTATGCCAGCTTTTACCCCATCCTTTATGTTTGATGGGAGCTGGAGACAATATTATCAGGATGCTCTAGCTCAGTGAATACGCCCACCACCACATTGACAGTGTCCACATGTGCTAAATGCTCCAGCTAGGCCTTTAGAGTTGCCATCAGAACAGTGAAGAAACCCTTTCTGAGCCTCTACAAGACTCTATGGGATCAGGAGGGACACTGAATTCAGTGGCTTCTGTTTTAGGGTTTCGCTTGTGAATCTTTTGTACTGTGCACATACCATCAAAGAATAAACATAACCAAAGAGTTCTAATCCACTGGTCAAAATCGACCATCCAGAATAAGTATGTGGGTTTTTTAAGATTAGTGCAGCTTCTATAGAAAAGGCTTTCCTTCATATCAGAGGTTTAGGAAAGTGGTTTTGAAATGCATAGATTTCATCTAATGTAATCTGCTGTGTTGGTTCATCTAAACAACCAAACAGGAAAACATATTTAGTCTTCTATTATGAAATGGAAATGGAGGTTGAGATTTTTTAATACTCCTCACAAATATATTTTTGTCAATTCGGCATAACTTTTCTATTTTTGCTTTTATCCTCCTCGAGCCTCCTCCTAGCTCAGCTCTGTCACGGATGCTGAAAGACACACAGAAAGGAAACTAAATGTTTCAGTCCATTTGTACTTCATTTTCATTTCCAATAAAACATTACTTCCTTATATAAATGAATAATTGATATTGGGTTTGATTTACATGCATGGATTAAATGTCATGTTTGAGAAGTTGTTGTTTTATTCATATGGAGATCCCCAGAGAAAACCTAGAGGCTGCATGTGGCATATTTTCATACGCTGCCTTTTACAGTAATATAACTGCTCATAACCCTGTCTAGAAACTGTTCTACCTTCCCTGCAACTGATGAAAACAAAGGAAACAGAAACAGGAAAACGAAATTTGGTCATAACATGCAAGAGCGAAAACTAAAAATGCAGTGGGGTTTTTTTTTTATTATTATTATTGTTATTTTATTTTACAACAGCACACCATGTTTTATTGTTTCTTCTTGAAGTTTGCACTGGACTACAATTTAGAATTTTTTAAATTTCATACTGAAGGCTTTATTCATGTCATTGGAAGTGAGCATGTTTTAATTTAGGGTCCCACCGTGTCAAAATGGCTTACAGATAAAAGATGTGTTTTATGTTTATTTCAGTTTTTTACTGAGAGGAAAAAAAATAAAAAATTCAAAGCAAGTGCCCTAAATCTTATACGCATCAAGGGGTTCTAATTTAGTAAAAAAAAATATATATAATGAATTTTTTTTTTTAAAAACAGTCATTAATCAAAACTAGATTCTGTTGTTTTCCTGATGAATAAAAACATATTCATGTCAACAGAGGAAAATATATATGTCTTTTGTATTTTTCAATGGAAAAGTCTTTGTTTTGCTTTTTGGTTTTTTTTTTTGGTTTTTTTTTCAGATTCATGATTCCCTTTACCAACTCTGTCAATGCTGACTGCAAATCATTTTGAATTCACAAGCTAAATGTTGGCTTGCTCAGAATTATTCCATAGTCCCATATCACATGTTTTCAAAGTAATCTGTTGGTGTTTTCACATTAGTTTTGCAATTCAAGTCATCAGTTATCTACTTTTTCACATATGCAATTCATTAATGTTAGTTTAACAATCTTAGACTTGTGTCAGTGCCCACATGTAGCTCTGCTAGCAAGATGGTGGAGAGGACAGCTTTTACAACGTGCACTCATTCACATTATTTTGAATTGAGTGAAAAGGGCAAAAACAGTGCAATACAAACTGTGCCTGAGTCATGACAAGAGTGTGTCAGCTGAGCTGTGCTTGATGATGCGACAGCTCAGAAACACCCACAGCTCCTACTAATAACCAGTGGTAACGTTATGCATATTGAGCTACTTTTTTTTAAAGCAGTAATCTTGCAGTGTAACAAGTTACTTCTAAAAGGAGCATTACCCAACACTGTTTGTCAAATGACAAACAAAGCTAAAACAAACAGAAATTATAGCCACCGTCAACAGGCTCTGGTTAATGTGCAGGTCATTGTCGTAGAAGCGGCCCCGATGCTCTGTCGGCTCAGTGGACGTTGCCCATGTTTGCTGGTTTTTCTTATTGTACCAGGGCAGAGCTGGACCCCCGAGACGGCTGTGAAGGGCCATACTGACAGTATAGAGACCCCTGGGAAGCTTGTCTCTGGTGGCTCTTAGGCAGCACACACACACCTCCAGAGGCTGGAGAGCGTTGTTCTGGTCTCTCTGTAAGACACAAAGGGCAGTGCATTAGTTGTGATTGCAATACTTGACAAATTCTGTTTCTCTGTTTTCCGTGGAGGCTAATTAATCTTGCAGATCCTGCATTGTGTCAAAGAATATTTTAATGAAAAGAAGATATTTTTTTTGTTGTCAGTAGCAAAATTAATCATTTGTATGAGACAAACAGATTATACACAGTGAGGACCCGTGTTATTAGAGTCAGACCATATTGACAGTATGTGCTAATTGTAGAAACTGATAATCAACTGTAGTAAGCAACCGCTGTTAGGTGTGTTAGTTTGTTGCTGCAAATGACCACCAGAATATCAATTACTGCATCTCACACATAAATAGTTCATCTCTCTCTAAGGCAAACGGGGAACTGTTATGTTATGTAATCTACACCTTCATGACCACCACCCCCTATTTCTGTAAAGCATTTTCTAAATATTGTTTGGAAAAGAGCTGCACTATATTGCCAAAAGTATTCAATCACCCATCCAAATAATCGAAATCATGTGTTCCAATCACTTCCATGGCCACAGGTGTATAAAATCAAGCACCAAGGCATGCAGACTGTTTCTACACACATTTGTGGAAGAATGGGTCGCTCTCAGGAACTCAGTGAATTCCAGCGTGGTACTGTGATAGGATGCAAGCTGTGCAACAAATCCAGTCATGAAATTTCCTCACTCCTAAATCTTCCACAGTCAACTGTCAGTGGTATTATAACAAAGTGGAAGCGATTAGGATCGACAGCAACTAAGCCACGAAGTGGTCGGCCATGTAAACTGACAGAGAGGGGTCGGCGGATGCTGAGGCACATATGGCGCAGAGGTTGCCAACTTTCTGCAGAGTCAATCGCTGCAGACCTCCAAACTTCATGTGGCCTTCAGATTAGCTCAAGAACATTGTGTAGAGAGCTTCATGGAATGGGTTTTAAGAATGGGTTACAATTATTAAGCCATTAATCACCAAGTGCAATGCAAAGTGTCGGATGCAGTGGTGGAAAGCACGCCACCACTGGATTCTAAAGCGGTAGAGACACGTTCTCTGGAGTGACAAATCACGCTTCTCCATCTGGCAATCTGATGGACAAGTCTAGGTTTGGCGGCTGCCAGGAGAACGGTACTTGTCTGACTGCATTGTGCCAAGTGTAAAGTTTGGTG
>NW_007577842.1:131078-212339 GCF_000690725.1 Stegastes partitus | reverse complement strand
AACTTTGTGGGGACAGTTTGGAGATGGCCCCTTCCTCTTCCAGCATGACGGTGTACCAGTGCACAAAACAAGGTCCATAAAGACATGGATGAGAGAGTTTGGTGTGGAACAATTTGACTGGCCTGCACAGAGTCCTGACCTCAACCCAATAGAACACCTTTGGGATGAATTAGAGCAGAGACTGAGAGCCAGGCCTTCTCGTCTAACAAATGCACTTCTGGAAGAATGGTCAAAAATTCCCATAAACACACTCCTAAACTTTGTGGACAGCCTTCCCAGAGAGTTGAAGCTGTTATAGCTGCAAAGGATGGACCAATGTATAATATGACACTGGTCCATCCTTTGCAGCTATAACAGCTTCAACTCTCTGGACTGATTAAGAATGGGATGTCACTTAAGTTCGTATGCGAGTCAAGGCAGGTGAGCAAATACTTTTGGCAATATAGTGTATGTAAATAGAGTTATTCCGTTACTTTCCAGTACTTCCACCTATTTCACAGCGCCGTCTCCATAGACAGCAGTTGAAGCTGTTTCATCCACTATCTAGGTAAGGAAAGCAAAAATAATACCTCTAAATATTTTTTTCTGTCTTTATTTGTGGTTTTGAGGATTTTAAAAAATGCTTGTTTCGAGTTTGCAAAAGGACGCATAAAGTGCTTTGAGAATATGCAGAAAAATATTCCCTGGACTGATGAGGAGAAAAGTGAACTTCTTGGGCAGAATTCACCACCTAATCATATCTCCACTACATTATGTTCTAATACAGCTCAACTGCATTCTCAATTATGTTCTAAGGGAATTGTCTTTTCTGCCGGATTATGTTTGTAGCATATTACAAATACATTCCTAATTTTCATATCTTTGCCATGTGTTTAATGTTATACTGTCGCTCCTTGTCGAAGGGTTGTGCTTTACAAAAAAAACATTTTTCCTAAGCCGTGAGGAAGGAGCCAATCGAAACATATTGGTGTCTTTTTTAATATATCTGTAGCCCACTGAAATAAAGTCCTTTTTTTCTTTTCAAATCCATCTTGACTGCCTGGACTTGAGTTTTTTATGCCCTTCCTGCTCTCCCTAACATTATTCCCTTCCATGAGTACTGGTGGTTTGAGGGACACCAGCAGCGGTCTGGTCACTTTTCTCCTAACCAAGTATTTTGGTGCCTAAACTTACCCGAGCTTCTAACATGTAGTTACTTTTGTTAAAGTGTTGTCCAAAGTGTAATATTATCCCAAACCTAATCACATGCTTTTGGTGCCTAAACCTAACCAGAAGGCTTATGAAAACCAAAAGTAAACTTCTAGTGAAAATGAAACTTAAATCTGAGACTAAAGATTCCCTTGGGTCCGGTCAATGTCCTTATCCTCCTCGCCTGCCTCTTTACACAGAATTTGTTGCTCTTTCAAACTGGAAGTCAAACTGGGTTGTAACACCATGCACTGCTCATCAACCTGCTAATACCATCCAGACAGTAAGTCATGGAGGTGACAGCATCATGCCATGGGGGTTGTGCTCAAAGTTGTTGAGGGAAGGATGAATGCAGCTAAATACAAAGAGGTCCTTCAAGAAAACCTCCAAAGTCCACACAACCAGAGATCGGGCTCTTTGAGCACAAGAATGACCCAGAGTAAACAGACAGTGTCGCACACAACTTCCTTTAGGACAAGCGTCTGACTATCTCTAAATGATCCAATTAAGGCCCACACTTAAACCCCCTATGGAAAGACCTAAAGGTGGCAGTTCACAGACACTTCATATCCAGTTTGAAAGAGTGTTGACAAGATGTGTCAGGATAAATGATAAACTTCCTAAATCCAGGTGAGCAAAGGTTCGAAAGACTTATCCCAAGAACACTTCTAACATGCTGAATAACTTCAATCTTTCATAAAATTTCAGATAATTTCTTCAAATGTGTTTTCATTTTTTATTATGGAATATTGTGTCTAAAGAATATGTCTTCAACACAAAGTGAAGTAAAGGAGTCTTAATAGTGAAATCTTAATCCACTGTAAATTTAATGGAAGCACAAAAGAGCTACAGGCTTCCATCTACTGATCGTCATACAACCACTGGGGGCTAAGGCCTGTAGGCCTTGCTCAAGGGCACATCAGGATTCCTTGTTATCGAAGTTAGATTGCCCATTCAGATGGAGGTTTAAAAATGCCAGCTTTCTGGTAGCGAGATTATCCCACTAACCTTCAGGCTACATCAGCCCACTTGTTGTTTATTTGCTTGTTTGCTTTGGTGACATGTGCCTTGTTTTAGGGCTTAGAATGAGTAATAGACTAAGCTGGCTAGACAGTTTAGTTTTTTATGAAACATAATCAGAGAACAATGTAAATACATATTCAGCCTTTTGTCCCCGATGGCATCTATTGAACAGCACGAAATGAAAAGTCAGTCTGGTTTAAACAGTGCCACTTGGTCTCTGTCACCATTTATCTTCTCAAACTTCAAAAGCAAAGTTAGTCCACTGTTTGACTTGCTCAGCTGATCTGTAAGCCCCATGCTCTAATAGAGGTGAGGGTGAAAAATTAAGTGTTGCCATGCAGTCGGATATTTATAGTCCCCAGAAGATGATTCTTGACATTTCTGTGACTCCTCTGCTTTAATCCTACTGCAACACCAAGGGAAATTTTTCAGTTGTGTGGAACATATTTCAGAAATATAGTGAGCATATTACTACTCCACAGAGCATTCCCAATCAATCCTGTCACATTATATTCTATACTGTTCCATCTTGCCCCTTCCAAACCAGGGCCCAGTTGTTTAAAATCAGAATGATCCAGATTTAAACACCCCATGTTTAGCTATCCAGTATCAGGTATTTCATCTTACTTGTTTACTGTTTTTTCTCAAAGCAACATTGAATTAGATTACTCTGATCCAGATACCAACTTTTCAGGATTACAATATCTGGATTACTAGTGCTCCATAAATTAAACTACATATCATAATATAAAATACTAGCTATATAAAGAAGAACAGGTAGAATAGCCACCGTGGGGTCACTTTAAGTGACAGAAAACAGCACAATGAAGCAATATAAACTTCCCCTTCCATTTTCAGTGTCTTGTAAGCAGTCCAACTTGTTGTCTGACACACAACAAATAAATTGAGAAAACCCGTACGATTCACCAGTTCAGATAGTTTTGAACATGTGTTTTCAATCAGAAAATATAACATTTAATAGTTATTAAAATAAAACATGTTCATAGTTTTTCATTTGTGATGAGGTCAGATTTTATAAGCTAAAAAACACATGCATCACCTGATGACATGTACATTTAATAATATACAGTGACAAATTATATATTTTTTAAAATATTGACAGGCATTTTTGGTACTCTACTGACAGGCCTAATTGGTGGCTTAATGTCTACAGTGTCTTCCTTATCACTGTAATAGTTACATTAATTAAATTTTCTACATTATACAAATGTTTATGTTGTGTTTTTTATTTGACCAATTTTAAAGTTTTATTACATTTTGTTCCCTAAATCCACCCTGAATCCAGCTATCTGCTGAGATCAGGATAATCTGGATTTTATCTCAATCCTATTAAAACTTTTCAACAACACATAGTGAAGAATTGGTCCAGACTAACTCACCAACTGGGCCTCTTCTGTCCTATCCTGCACTGTATTGCACTGTCATATCATTTCATGTCCTATAATATGCTATCCTAAGTGTAGGCATTTATCTAAGTTGTATCTTCTAATTTCTATTTATTTTATGTGCTCAAATTTACACCATGTTAACCAGTTCCCGAGGGCAAATTCTGAGTGTCTGGCAATTAAAGCCCTCAGTTCCAATCAATGATATAGTAGCACTTAGGGGCTACTGTGTGTACTTACACACTCACACACATTCACACGCACACTTAAACACTGTATTCCAGTGTTTGTTTTACAGTATACAGTGTTGTCTGTACCTGAGTCTGTTCACCACACATACATTCACCAGGCATGGACTGGCGATGCCCATTGCTCTGGCAGGCTGTGAGGGGGGAAGGTGTGTGCTGAGCCCTGCAGTGATGCCCCTCAATCTCCCCACTGTGAGCATCTTTGCATATCAAAACAAGCAAAACAATTTAGGCAGAAGTGAAATTAGTATAATTGGTGGCAAAGCGGTTTAGCCCACACATCTCACATTTGGGAGGAGGTGATGAAGGCCTCCAAACCCCCACACTGGAAAGAGATGTATGCATGCAGACTAGAAAGGGAGAGGAGGAGGAGAAGAAAGGAGAATAAAGAAGCAAAGAAATAAAAAATAATAACGTCACACCGGTGTCCAATTTGTACTATGTGTGTCTTTAAGAAGTATTGTTATTATCTGGCCCACATGCTTGCACAGGCATCATAAGAGACAGTCAAGACAGCAAGGCGAAGGTAAAACGTGAAGTGAGCCAATTTTCCATATCAGAGGTGGTTTGTTTGCCCCAAGCCTGAGTTGTGCCTAAAGTGCCATAACATTACAGCACTCCTACAGATGAGATCAAAGGCTCCAGTGAGGGATCCTCCGTGGTTTTGCTGGCAAGCGGCCGTCCTTTCGCTGAAAATCTTTTCAGGGCTTTCCGCACATTGACTGATCACACAAAATGCACTCTTAATAGAGACAGGAAATGCCACATACAAAAACTTCCTTTCTTTCTAAGTATGGGCTAATATTCAGAGATTAAGCTTTCTCGTTAATTATTTTCATTTTAATTAGTAAATCTTAATTAACAATGAACATTTACCCTTAAAATTTTTTGGCTTCGGAATGAAGGAGGGGGGTGAAGAAAGGAGAGAATAAATATGACAATCTTTTTGGGACCTCCGGGCAGGATTACTGATGCAGGCTGCCTTAGTTATTAAACACGTTCTAAATTAAATGCCTCCATGAATTTTGCACAGAAATATATTTTCATAGTTTTGCATGCCAAATGTGACATTTTATATTTCAGATTCATCTCGCTGCAGTAATTTTAGGGAAATGTCATATAAACAAAGATTTTGTCATTTACCAAAGGAAATTACTATGCGTGGCAGGTTTGGCCATTGCTTTCTCTCTTTCTCTCTTTCCCTCTCCCTCCTTTGCCCCCTATTCTGCCTGTGCTAGTTGTTTCAAGTCAGCAAGCCATAAAAAATCTTTATCTCAGTGAAACACAGCAATTTGGGAGATAATCGAATGGTGACTGGGGGGCACAAACGCCAGTCTGAGGAATTATACCACAATCTCCCCTGCATTTACAACCTTCCTCAAAGCCAGTTGTCACCCTGGAAGGAAAGCCCCCGACTGAAGATTCATTACATCTTTAAGCCAGCACGGTGGCATGGCAGCCTCATCCCCAGATGCAACACAACAGCACACTCCTCCCACAGCTGGTGATGCTACCGCTAAAGCTGCAGTCCCCTTCTCTCTTTCCCACTTGGTTCTCATTTCTCTCCCTCTGTTCCCCCCTTTTTCATCTCCAAAGACTCCTATTTCCTCCCACTTAGATTCTTCAAACCAAAGACACCATCCACACAGAGCAAGAAAACCAATTCTTTATATATTATATAAATATACTGTGGCTTCATAGTTACCATAATAGGGAAGCCTTTTTACTCAGCGTTGTATAGAACCTGCATGTGCCTCTGTGTAGGCATGTGTGCATACAGTAGGAGTGAATTTGAAAAACTAGAAAATAAGGGATATAAATTTCCCATTCTGTATCAGGTCCCATTCATTACAGGATTTCACATAATTACATCATTTGACTGTTTCTTAACAAACAACACTGCCTTTTTTTTTCCTCCTTTTTTTTGGATTAATTGTAAACACCTCAGGATCTTCTCGTGTGACACCACCCTCTTAGAAATGAAGGGCAGGATCACGTTCAGTTTACATGCCTTACATTCCCCACGAAGGTGCGTTTCTCGGTCCACATCTTACCTGCCACAGGGGCCGTGATGCTGAAGAAGAGGATTGTGGGAGCTCTGTCATCTGGCTGTATTTGGCTATCGCTTCTTCTTGGCCTTCCCCCAGCACTCTGAGTGACAGGCTCTCAGTGTTTCTGCTGCTACGTACACAAACACACACACACGTATATGACACACACGTACACAAGAGGCTAACCCTGTTAACAGCCACCTGCATTTTGGACCCTCTGTTGTTCCACTCTGTAGCCAACAGCAGCTCAATCTAATAACACCACAACAAAACACTTTCCACCGGGTCTCTCTCTCTCTCTCAGTCTTTCCTTCTCCCCCCTCCTCCCTCTCTCTCCCTGCCTTTCTCTGCCTTTCAATCTTATCAGTGGTAATGTAATAAGCGGTTGCTTCGCTCTGTCTCCTCGCCACCTCTCTTAATTCCTCAAAATAAAGCAATATCACAGGGGCCCTGGCCTGCCTGTGACTGGGGATAAGATGCTTGTAAAAGGAAGGATAATTCAGCAAATAAATGCTCCGCATCAAAGGCAGGCACTGGATCTTTCTTTCCTTTCTCCCCTTCTCTCCCTCCTCTCTGTTTGCCTATCAAAAGTATTACATGTGCTTTCATCAGTTCACAACAAGGCACAATGTGCTTCCTAATGCAATTACTCAACCTCCATTAAATCAGAAACAGTGGAAACAAATGAATTACACATTTGTTACAAAAACCACAAGTCAGCTCCACGTCTCCGCTCCTTTTTTAAATTTCTTTTTTTTATATTATTTTCATCGGCGTAGGGAGAGAAAAAGTGAAATAATTTCTCATTCAATTTCAGGCAGATGTAGCCCTAGGTGATGCATAGAAAGTCTCCCATGTCTAATAGCCACCCACCATTGATATCAGAAGGAATTTACAGGGTTCAAGGCTGTCGAGAGGAGGTCATCTTGCTAAACTCCAAACCACATTCATCTGACAGGGCTGGTGTCCGACTACCACCCACCCATAAAACAACCCAACGCAAGACAAGATACTGATGTGTACAGTAGTTTCTTGATTTTATCATGTCAGCCAGCGTGGTAGTCCATAATTACTAAAAACTTAAACATGCTAAGCCGATTGCCTGCAGGGCTCTCGCTACAAGATGTGATGTGTGATCTCTGTCTAAAGTGGATGGACCAAGAACTGATGCACCTCCAAGCCCAATGACATGGACAGATTTCTGTGCCCTGGAGCCACACTACCCACAATGCAATGCCTGCCGACAGGAGAAGCCATGCAGAGGACATATAAATTACATGCCTCCTCGAATGTCAGTGGGAATACAAATGCTTTTCACACAATTAATGATTACAGTCATGTGACATCAATTTTACATACGGAAAGAAATATGAAATGGGCTGGACTCACCAGTGGAGCAGTGTGTTCAGCCTGGGTTGTGGTCTCGCCGCCTCATCGCAGTCTCTTTGTGAATTGGGCTGCTTTGAAATATTAAAGTGGATATGTTAAGAAACATAGTTAATGTGCTATTCATTATTAAATTTATCAGATAAAAGACAGTTTATTTAATTTAAGCCACATCACTGCAAATAAGTTACGGCAGATTTTTTGAAGCTAAGTGCTTAAGAATTATGAATATGTCAGCTAAGTTATGGACAAATACAGTGAGAGAAAATATGATTGGGTCGATGTTCTCCGTTTGTAAAATGGCCCATAAGCCGCACTGTGTTAATACCGTAAGTACGGTTATAGCTATAATTAAAAAGCAGAACATCCCTCTTACAGTGTATATACAGTACACAGGCCTTTACCTTAACATTGCCAGTGAAGAGGGCCATTAGTCTTTTTTTTCTCTTTGCCCACTCACTCCTCTTCAGGGGTCCCTTCTGAGCCGCTTGCTAAAAATATTTGTAAATACACATGCACACTTTCTTTGGATGCAGCTTTATGAAAGAGTGCAGTGCACCATAATGGCAGAATTAAGCACAAGGAGCAACTGTAATGCAATCTGCAGGCAATCGATACTGAGCCAGACCCTAAAGACATGTAGCGTTTGATGAGTATTTCTGCCAGTTTTACATTCAGTCAGCACATTCACACTCCCCATTCAGACACATTGACACTGCTAAGTGACAGCGTCTCGCCCTGTAGAGGCTTTGTATGGCAGAATAGAGAAGGAAGAAAAACGCTATTATTTTTAAAATAGATGTGAAATCTCTGGTGGATAATGTGCTTTCAATGGGAGGTGGGTGTGGAAACAGTAGGAGAGCGCATACATATTATGGTAGAATAAGATAAGGCTGATCCCAGTACTGATACAGTACACAGTAGATGCCAATGATTATCCAGTATGGGAAGATGAGTCAACTGTTGCTGTGCTTTCCAAGTGACAGTGAGACATTGTTAAACATTTTTTTGCCCCCAATTACATATACTCTCTATTCATGTAATGTGGTACTCCCATTCTCTTTTCAAATGAGATTAGTACTAAAAATACAGTGGATAGAAGTTCTGCGTTCTGTTTACACACGCGTTAATGTTTGTGTTTCTCCGCGATCTAGATTTGCAAACACAATGGAAACTCGATGTTCTTGTATCCACTCCCATTTCTCTCCTGACTGTTGGAATACAAACACTTGTTTTGAAAGAGGCCTCAGATCTTAATGCTAGTTCACAAAATCCCTACTCCCCAGTTGGGAAAGAAAAATGTAGTCATGCTCTATTTTTTTCTGAAAAGACCGTAAGATGGGTAAAGAACCAAGGAAATTCAGCTTCTGTCGGAAACAAATATGCATAATAATGCACAACAAAGTTGAAAGGCAGAATAAAACATTCTCCATAAATAAATTAATTGTGTGAGCGTGTCATATATGGCATAGAATATGGAGTTTAAATCCATGCACTAATTTTGAGCTGAGGATGAATGAGTAAGCTAACCTCTGAAATACCTTGAATGCATGTCGTACAATAAGAAATTTCACACGAGTGCATTCAATAGAGATTCAGGCATAAAAATGAGATGCAAAATTTTCATAAAGGTAGAGGATGAGATATAAAAGGTTTGGAAAAACAGAGAAAGGAAGCAAACATGGCAAGAAAGAGAAAGAAAATTAGTAAGCCGAGTAAGTCACACATAGAGAATACAAACAGGCATGTGAACAGACAAAAAAACAGACACACGTATGTGCACACATGCACACACTCCATGTCCATTATCCCAGCCACTGATACACAGCATAATGGACATGGCTGATGTGCTGGTGAATATGGGATGATGACACAGATATTCCTCTTTGTAGCCCTGACCTGCTGCAGTGAAAGGCTGCCAAGCGTGATCATGTCAGGCCGCACACGCTCCCTCAGCTGCTGGGCGTAGTGGGGGATCACCTCCTCAGCTGTCTTCACTGCAAGAAATAATACTCTGGCGTCAAAAATCTTACAATATTGAAAAAAAAAATATATATTGTTCCTGCAGCATTATTCTTTTAATATTATGTCATGTATATTGGGTCCATCCGCTAATAGAATCTGTGGCATTAAAATATTGTCTCAACATGATTTCTCTGTAGCTTTAACACTGATTTAATAGTTTTATCCACCAAGAAAATACATTTTCTACTACCAATCATACATTTTGTTCTATTATATTGCATGTGTAACAGAGTATAGTGTCATTTTGTTACAATAACAATATACTAGCATATTGGCTGTCTTCATAAGAAATCAAATGTCAAAACAAGTGAAAGAATAGCATTACTTTTTACAGCGCTTTCTCTGCCCATTACCATCCTCCCTGCTTCGAGTCCAGCCTCTCCTCCCTGCCCAGCACTCCCCTCAGCCTGGGTTTTGGCAATGGTACGGGCCTGGGAGGGCCTGGAGCCCGAGGCATCACCACCACTGTGGAGCAGCAGTCGCCGCTGAAGCACCAGATCACCCGCCTTCACCTCCAACACCTCCTCATCCCTGGAGGCTTGCAGCGTACCTGCAGAGATACGCATCAGTGGGCATGCACAGATACACACACACGCACAGCCAAACACACACACACACAGAAATGAATCTGCACTCATAAACATCCGCACATGCATTCACATACTGATGGATGAGCATACTTAACACATCCAGAAACAGACACATACTGACAGAGATGTGTGTGTTTATGCAGACATTATGAAAGTGGACAGTGATGTACGGAAAGTGCTGCGCACACAAAAGCACAGTATCATATTTACACACACACACACACACACACACACACACACACACACTCACACACACACACTTGACCAGAGAATATTCTAAACTGAGACTTTCTGTAAGGACCGCATTAGGAAGGATCAGGGTTGTTTATTTGGGAAAAATCTGTGTTGTTTTTGTTGTTTTTTTTTTTAACTGGAAACGTCTCTTACCAATAACTGTCTCAAAATTACACAAAATCCACCCCGTAATTTTATAATGACATAAATATTTTTTCAGCAAATGTAGCTTAAGGGTGAATGTTCGATATTCTGAATATTTTTTCACCATATATATGCTGCCAAACAGAATACACATTTCTAAAGTGTTTCTATGGAAGCAATTGACAGAACATATAACATATTTATGCATGTTGCTCTACTACAAACACATTACAGACATGCCCACACACACAGTATGTGAAGTTGTTTCAAGTTAGTAACCTAGAATTCATTACTGAATGCAGAAAAGCACCATCTACAGTAGCTAACATGCTCTCCGTGTGTCTTTTCAGTTCCACTGTACTGCCATTGGTTGAAAGCATGAGGTTTTCTTTGAGAATCTGCGTATTCAACGTGTGCAGTCCAATATGATGTAAAAGCCAAAGCTGTTATCACTGCCTAATGCTTTTCATATAGAGGCTGATATCAATGCCTAAAGCCTTACAGAAAACTAGAATGAATAGAATGCCAGTTTAGTGGTCTTTCATCTGCACGCCAAAGCAAAGGAATTTATCAAGATAAAAAGGAATAACTGAAGATCTTATACAGACAGACAGGGATTTTCCAGGAATTTTTTTTTCTGAAAAAATAAAACACATCTACAGCACTGGCCACTGTCCATTTCATTAATACCTTGTCTTATTCATGCTTTCTCTTGTGAAATGTGTATAGTGCTTTGTGGCAGGCTGTAAAAGCAAAAACAAAACCCTGAGAAGCAGTCACAAAATGTCAGGATCAGTGGTGATATACTCCGAGCCGGTTCTACAGCTGCAGAGACGACTTGCAGCCTACACCGGTGGGAGGCATCTATACAACTGCATAAGGTGATTGTCTTGAAGTCTATTGTAGCTCAGTGAAGTGCTAACTGGCAGTCGCCACTGTTGGACTCCAAGTACAAGCGCTCTCTCTTTTCCTGTCTCTGCTTCCTTCCTTCTCTGTCTCTCAGCCTATTGCATGGAGCAACTGTTAATCCAAGATCCTCTTTACTTTCTCTGTGGGATTTCATGAACATTCCAAGACAATGGAAGGGGCTGCTAATCTCAGTGGTACAGCTAAATCCAGAACAATGGCAAATAATACGAGCCAGCTAAATTCTACCACGTTGAAGCGGGCCTAAACCCATCACTTGTGCGCTGGAATTACAGGGAAGATGTGCGTCATGTCAACAGGATCTGGTACGACTGTCTTCACCCAGAACAATGCTAAGCTTAAAGCATCTCAATGTTGCTTGGATGGCTACATATTTAAATGAAACTGAGCTAATGAGAAAAGACACGCCTACTGTGAGACAATGGCTGTGCTTGGAAAGCACTGACTACTAGTGAGGGTCCATTTCGAGTTTATTCTTTGTTCTATTGCATTGCTGCATTCAGTGTTAGTGGAAAATGTAGCATCTTATTTTTGTCTGGCTTGTTTGTGATATCACTGAGCTTTACTGAATCTAAAGACTGTGGTACTCAGTGGAAATTTTTGTATTTCCTTTGGCTTTCTAAATTTAAACAAAGTTTCTATAGATAGATCACTATGCAAATTAAAACACACATATTCTAAAGTGTATAAACTTAATGTGTGCTACTAAACTTTCACAACATTAACCAGCAGCTACAGAATGACCTGGACAGGGAAGTAGCATCAGGACTTGTCAATTGAATAGTGATCCCAATGGACTAAATTTCTAATTTAACTGATGCAATGTAAGAAACTGACTAAATCTAAAGTTGTCAAATTTGTGTATGTGCTTACAAGAGTACAGTAATGTGGAGATACATACCTGGTATGTCTATGAAGGTATCATCCTCATCCAGCAGTGCAGCCATCCTTTCATACAGTCTGTTTTCATCAGAATTCAATATTGCTATAAATCAAAACAATTATAAATTGGATACACTGTTAAAAATGACATGCATTTGTGTGCCTCAGAATTACTTTCTACTTATCAGACAAGTCAATCTAAACAACATCTTAACATGCAAACCAGCGATATTAGCCTTGGCTGGAAAAGGGTGAAAATCAAGTGTATGTAGAGGGGTAATGAAATAGGAGCATTAACGTGCCTGTTAGCCGGCCTGTCATCATGTGATGAGATTTGATTTGGTGAATCCTTTGATATTACACGGCAGTAATATCCAAAAGATACAGGTGAAATAGCTTCTCCATTAATAGCCAGGTTTCATTATAACATGCATATTACTTGGCTCCCAAGAGCTCGCTTTTAATAGGCCTACTTTAGGAGGGGGCTGCAAACTATTGATATGGCTATTTGACAAGGGAGAGAAAACGCCACGGTGGAATGAAAACTGACCAATGATACGTGACCTTCATCAATGACAACGAGTTGGGTAGCCAATCTAGTGATGCCATCACTTGGTGTATTTACATAGACTGTCCTGCCATCACAAATGGCGGCCTGCTACCAGTGATCTCTCTCACCCCTCTTTAATGAACCGAGGAGAACCATTATGACAGAGAATGGCATACTTAATTCCAGCTCATCTTCAGCGCTGACCCCAGCCATCCCGCAATGCCTTGGGTCTGTCTGCTCTGCCGACGTCGGGTCAAAGTAATTTTGGGCGCGCTCATTTCCTGTGGAAAGTGCGAGGGGAGAGTGAATGAGAGGAAGAGGGGCTGAGAGTTGATAGTGGGGGTGGGGGGTAGGGGGTTAGTGGAAGGGAGAGGGGAGTTGTACAGGTTCAGGTTAGTGGTTATTAGAAGCACATGAAGCAAAATGTTAATTTTGAAACCCACACAGTCGAAGGGCAGTGGCAGCGGCTGCTACCAGATAAGGCAGAGCCAAGATGAGACATGAGTTCAGAGGCAGAGAGGGAGAACTGGGAAAGAGACTGCTGGGCTTCTCAGTGCACCTCACCACGGCCCGCGGTGCTCTGGGGCCTAATTAGCATGCTGCAAAAGGTCACGGCAGGCAATCTCTTAAATACGACTGCCATATGTTTGCCGTGTTCAAAAGGAACTAATGAGAAAGTCTACAAGCCCAAAAGTACCTGGAATTTCAAAGACAATACCTTCTAAATACTCTGAGGTCAGCGGCCTAAAGGACCAGGCAAGTTTGGAGGAGCAGATCCAAAGGAAAATAACCTGAGCCCATGTCTCATTGACTTCTTATTAGCAATCACTGACCTATGGGTATCAAGTCTGCTCCACAGAGTTTATGGGAATCGAATGGCTCCGGGGCTCTTTCTATTAAGGGTACACCCCACCAAGCAGCTTTCTTAACCCCAAATCATTCTCATTACAAGCCTTGAATATTTCACTCCAATCTAAATTGCTTTACTTGTATTTCTCAGGTTGTGGGGCAAAAAAATGCATGGTGCATTAAATCTTGTTATATATTCCACACAAGGACTGCCTTTATAGACGTCTGAGGGTATCGACACTTGGATGCATAAAAATGTGAGTAAGTGTGTTTGCATAGGACTACCACTGGCCCACTAGGCTACTACCCAAAAAGTTCACAGGGATTCTTCCGTGTTCGTGTGAAATATCTGCATGAGGTTTTCACACTCTGTCCATACTCTAAGTCAAACACTCAGACTGAAATACTTATTAAACGGGGAGCAGCCGTATGACTCTTCAATGGCGCCATAAATTGACTGTGAAATTCACATGTTAAATCCCTCTACATTGTTAACAGAGAGTTTGAACAATTTCTCCGCAAATAGCTCTGAGGTTATGAAACCCTTTTTTCAAATACAAATTTGCATAATGGTAGTAGCTTCGTGAATCGCCTTTTGAATCATAGCTGTGATTTACCTAAATAGTCTGGCTGCCCTCCAATTCATCTCTCTAATGAAAATTTCAATTATCTGTTCTTACATGCACAATATCAGTAACTAGCACTTCTTGGCTGCCAGAGATACTGTTAACAGAGACTGAGAGATAATGAAAGATTCTGGCAAAGGCCAAAGTGTCACAAACATGGAACAATCTGCTTTTGGATCCTCCAATGAAGGCACGCAAGTCATAGAGCTGGTATGCGTAATCACACTCACTGAACATCAAAGATGCTTAATGATTTACAGCTTCTTTGTGTAATGCTTGTGTGTGCTATGCTAATTATATACATATATTTATATTATATACATGTATTTACATATATATACACACATACAGACATAACAATAACGTGCCATGTAACAATGGGCATTACCAGTAATTCAAAATGCCCCCAAAATATATGAACAGAATTGTACTTAATGCAGTTCACTGTTCACTTTCCACAATGTAAACACAACCAGAAAACGGTTAACTTATTGACAGTCTATATAAAGCAGTAAGCAATGTAATTTCTTCTCAGTAAACATAACAACAACGGATCCCCTCGTCCAGTTCCAATGTTACTTACGGGTAGTCAAAACATCTCCCCAGTCTTTCATCTGGGACATGATCAAAAGAAAGAGAGACTGCAGAGAAATTTGTAATCTGACATTACTCATATATCTTCAAACTAGACACTTTGTGTCTTTAATTCACACCAAAATACACATGACATGAGGGTGAAAGACAAAGAGAAAGATGAATGCTCTTTCACTTTAAATTAATTATTTTTCTCACAAGTGTAATTCTACCTCTTGTGCATTAAAAAAAAAAATCATGACAATATTGATAATAATTACTAGCCATACACAGCAAAAGCAAAATAAACCACATTAAATCAAGAATCTAACATGTGACTCATCCCTGAGAAAACTGGCACGCTCACAACCTCGAACGCATCCTAATTTACCATCCCATTCCTCAAGAGTTCTCCCTGACATACTGAATTATAAGGGGGCATATTTGTATGCCTGATTGGCCTTAAGCCGTGTTTCGGGGGCGTTGTGAGTACACCACACAGACAGCGGATCGGCTTGGTAGCGTAGTAGCGTATGTAAATGCACTCTCCCATGACTCCAGCCCACCACAAGGCATGTAGCCGAGAGTGGGAGTCAAGGCTGATTGTGTCGAGGGTACTTCTAGATAGAGATAGAACACCCACTACTGTAGCGTTCTCCAGCGGAGGAAGAAGTTATACGAGGGTTGCTTGTTAGGACAAGCTTGCTTTGGAATGCAGGGACCAAGGGCCCCCCAAATGGAGAGAGAGAGAGAGAAGGAAAGAGGGAGTGAGAGAAAGGTTAGATCAGGAACACATCTACTGTCAACAAATTTGAGGCTAATGAAGAATGAAGCTTCACCTCTTTCTTTGGCAGGGGCTTGCAGCTCCATTTTTTTTTGGTGAGCTGCAAGGGTGCTATCTGGCCTGTCACCTCGAATTTCTCTCCCCAGCCAAACCGAAGGAATGGAAAGCTCGGTGCTTCTTCCTTCATCGAAGGCTGGGTTTTCTATGCCCACCACAGTAGCTCTCTCTTCTCTCCCTGACAAAATAAGCAGAAACATAAATGAAAAGACACAGCGACATGAAGAACCAACACAAAACAGTTAGGTCAAAGTGATTCATTAAAAAAAACAAAAAAAAAACAAAGCATATTTTTGAACAACAAAATTCTATTGGTGATTTCTCTGCCCCAAAATGTTTAAGCGCATCCTCCTCGAATGATACTAAAACACAATTAGGTTAAAATTAAATCAGAATCTTGCAGGAGGAGGAGAAAAAAAGAGAAGAAGAAGAAATGATTAAAATAATTACAAATTGCGCCCTGACAAGCAAGAGCAAAATTTAGCCCAAAGCCATTTGTCTGTAATTAGTTAATTAATCCTTACACAAATTATGAGCAATAACTCATCAAGCAGGACTCACCCATCAGAAATTCAGCCGACTTGGATTTCTTCTGCTTAGGTTGCTGCAGAGCCTTCTGCTGTAACTTCTGGAGGGAAATTGTTAAATGAATAAATTAGCTGCAGAATGAAGATCATCATTTATGATCCGCAACTAACGCAGTATTTTAAATATGGGACGACACTGAAATGTCATTTAATTTACATCGCCGCTAAAGAGGTCAAGCACTAATTGAACAACAGGAGTGGAAAAGAATTTAATCATAAATAGATAAGAAAAGTTGACATGAATGTGTAATGAAGGTCACATTAAAATACTTCCTCCTTGTTTCTAAAATGAATGGGCAACAACACTCTCTCCTGGAAAATTATGTATTTTTGCACAAGCTGCAGGAGAGTACACAGACGCGGTGTGCAAATGAGTATGGAAATCCCAGCACACTTCTCATTACTTCCATTCACATGAGCTCAACCTAAAAAGTCTCGAAGGAGAGAGAAAAATTGTATTTAATAACACCACGCCAGGTCCCTTGTATTTAGTAAAGCCTGGAGACTTTTCATACACGATTTAAGCGCAAAGACGTTAAAAATACAAATATATTGCAGTGCAGCACATCTAGAATATATCTATCTATAAACATACATGTGTGTGTATGTATCTATAAGCATGCAAAGTCAACACTATTTTGACTGGGCTTGTAGGTGGTCTTTACTTGCATGAAATGGAAAGAAAAAGAAAAAGGAATGTAAAGAAGCAACTATGGGTTTTCTTTGAAATCAAGACTATGTGGAACAAACTCTGCACTCCCACATTTCTCTCATTTCTGTGGACAAGCAAGAACAATAAGAAAGCTGAGGTAAAAGGCATAAGTAGTTGTTTTTGTTATTGATATGTTTACATAAGAATGCACCATATAAAAGAGCTTCGTTGCTCAAAGCGTATGGAGCTTTTTAAGCATCATTTTATGCAGATTTCGGTGATGAACTGTGCTCATGCCCATGAACAGCATGTATTTGTATACAATATTTAATTTCAAAGGCAAAAATCAAGGGGGCAGAATGGGTGGGGGGGCTTATTTCAACTCTAAATGACAGAGCAATTAAAATAGCGGAGGACTACTTCCAGACCAATCTGGTAAGAGGAGTTTTTGTAAATCTGTTTTTACATTCAACAAGCCCTACAGCAAGACATTCATTTATACCACTGAGATTAATGCTTATCTAATTGTAACTTATTTAAAAACCATTTTCTTTTCGACTGGGTACCAATCATTTTCTCTGAGTTGTACATACTGTGTAGTACCAAAGATGAGAGACAAATTTGGCATTGGTGGTGATTGTCTCCCTGTGTTTTTCTTATGCCCTTCCTTTTTCTTTTTTAGCTTCATTAAACACTTTCCACAACTTTCTACAAAACTGCAATATTGTTTGGGTGCATGTGTAGATTATGAAACTCTCTGTAACAATTATGAGAAGATTAATCTGACAATTTTGCTAATAAAAAAAAAAAAACGTCATTTGCTTTGTATTACACTAGGACACTTAAACAATATTGTCTTGTAAACTAAAGCAGTCGTTTAAATAAGCTACATGGCATTTACATTCATTATATGTTATTAAAATTTAGAGCGTTATTGAAAGCTAACAGCCTATTCTGCAAATCCTAATGACTAAATTTGTAATAATATCCCTCTGCTGTAAATTATATTTTTACTTGATAGTATAACAATGTTGTTCAGTCATTTAGCAATGCATAATGTGGAAATAAATATTTTTGCTTCATTAAGTTAGAACAATGCAGAAGGACAACGTATTTTTGTTTCCCAAATCAGTGTCGCTGCCTTTAGAATTACAGGCACTTTGGACAGATGTAGGAACATCAAAGGAGAAATCCCATTAAGTTTTATCTTAGGCTAAACAAATTCATTTTGTTTATCTCACTAATTGCTCTACAGAATTATCGAGACCTATTATCTAGTCATAATGTATAGCTGTCTTTAATGCATGCACATAATACAGACACTGCAGTGTAACATGAGTAATAACAGTTTAAGCATCTTACATGGGACTCTGTTTCTTTAAAAGTTCTGTAATGTTTTTTTTGTTTTTCTTTTCGTTTTGACCCTTGTGCAATTTTGAAATCTGTCAGTTTTGCATTCGTCTCTGAAAGTGTCGGTGTTTCTCACTATGCAAAGTGAATTAGCTCCATATCCTGCAAATGTCAATAAGTACCCTGATTGCTATGAATGCATTTTTCCAAGTATAAATAGCCCTAGCAAACACACAAGGAAAAGAAGACAGGAGTTACAGTACACACACCGCAGGCTTACAGCTTTGGGTCATTGTCACTAAGAATCTAATTCACACACACTGCCATGTGAGCCTCTCTGCCTAGAGAGCTAAGAAAAATGCTTGGTTCTAAACACGTTCCCGAGACCCCACTGACATTGACAGCATCCTCAATCCACACAAGGACTGTTGTTTAATGCGCCATAACTGGATGGAACATGCAGATGTTGCACTTCTAAAACGATAACAACAATTTAATCTTGAGGAAAAAAAGTGTCATAGAGGTTCATGAAACAAACTGGATGTTTAGAGGCAGAAATGACTGTTTGGTACACTGTGTGACAGCAGCAGTGTAAAGCTGCCCAGTGCAGGCTACATTTTCTTTTAATTTTCTCATAACGTTGCACATAAATATGCTAAATTTATGGTCCTGCACCGAAGTCACGTGCCAAGAATTTTGGATCTATTACAACAGACATACATAAAGCAGGACAATGCAATAGCCTCTGACTTCATTCTCATGTCATCTGAAGGCATCTCCACATGCCCCCTTAAATCCACCCACTCCTCCTCATTTCACTGTGAAGCACACAAAATGCTTACTCTGCAGTCAACATGGGAAAAAAATCATTTAGAACTGGTGACAAAAAAATACATGACTTTTTCTTTTTCCCTTTCTTTCATTTTAAATGTGATTGTTGTCAAAAGGAATTGAGCACAACAATGCCTTGTTCAGTTCTTGTTGCATTCAAAGGCATAGCTAGAAGGGCTTGGGGAAGACCGCTCGCTGCTAGGGGCTGGTGGGCACAGACCAGCTAGAAAGTGAATTTTGCATACTGTACGGATCATCGCCCAGTTCAGCCCAGTCACATTGAATCTGCCATCAACCAATTGTGCTTCATGAAACCGTCAACCCTCATTTACGTCTGCCTGTTTTCTTCCCCACACAGCTGTAAACAAGGCCCCAGCTTTAAGCTGTCTTCCTCTGTCCCTGTGTGCGCTGCTTGCCAGGGGAGAGTAGACAGCAAATCCTCGTCTTCACTGAGCTACTTCCAGACAAGCACCCTGTGCACTATAGGCATGGGAGTCATGGACAGGAGTGTTTCTGGAAATGACAAGAGTTTTTAAAGCTTTACAAAGATGTGTGCATGTGGTCTGTTTCTTCCTTGAGTTCTGACCTGCACTTAAAAATTCCAGGATTGTGTTTGTTTTCAGGTTATTCTGTTTTCTACGGTCTTTAGTGCCATTTGAATGTGAGGGAATGATCCACATATTGGCAAGCAAATAAAATAACCTGACATTAATATAAATATATGTGTGTATATATACATCGTAATGGGGTGCAATAAAATGATACACAGGTGTGAGAAAGATGACTCTGAATGCCTTGCCAAATCAATAAAGGCATGAAAGTTGAGCTTTTTTATGTTTAGGAAGTCTCTTTGTATCTATCAACATAATGAAAATGGCTATCAGTAAAATGTCATAAGAATAATGAAAAAATCTACAAAGCATCTTTATTTAAATCACTAAAGATAACATTAGCATTTTGTTTTAAAGGCATGCAAAGCCGCCCCTAAAATGTGAAACCATCTTAATTTATAGAGCAGCCTTATACGTGCACGGTAATTGTGACCCACCAAACAGTTTCTTCTAAACAACAACCGCGTCAGTTAGTGTAGACAGAAAACATAATTAGTATTCAAGCTTAATTAATCTACGCTGGCCCCCTTTAAGTGAATTAGTCAATTATTTATGCATGTGTGCTCCTTTGATGCTAACAGATTATGTATGTTACTGGAAAAAAACCTTGAAAAATGACTTTGAAAACTTTCCACCATAAAATGTCACTACAAGCGTTTGCACTGACTTCGAAATGTCAGTGAAGGCAATGAATGCTAAATGATTATAAAAACACAAAGTGTCGAGTATCTGCAAATTCTTATTTTTGCCAAATCACCATGGCAAATGTGTTAATGCCAGTTAGCAAGACATTGCAATTCACTGTCCAAAATCCAAGGCAGGAGACAAAATAAATCAGCCAAATATGTACTTTTTGTGTGCCCTAATCCATGGAATGGAAATCTAACACAGGTCGGATCAAGGTCTTTCCGAGGATCATGGGAACTCCTTGGGATTTTCAAGAGCCTTTTTGTTTTTACCCTTGAGAACCAGGCACTGGCCTCTGCACCCCCTCAATCCCCCATTGAGAACCCAGAGGCAGCGCAGAGGAATGCTAAATGTCAATGGTCAGGCTGCACCAGCACCTTCAGAGAGAGAGGGAGATGGAGGTACAAGGCCTGACCTCCTTGTGCTCAGCTACACTGTTATGAGGGCCAGAAGTGAAACTGTACTCACACTGCCAAAGGTGTCCATCTCCACAAACTGCAAAAGATCATCACTGGTTGACCCTGATCTCTGAACAATGGCAGGGCCTGCAAAACAGAATGTGTGAAAAAAAACTGTGAGAAATGTGTCAAAACAAATAAGATAAGTCGTGGCTCCCTAGAATCCGAGCTGCACATGAGCACAATCTGCTACTGACCTGTCCTAAAACTTTACATTCGCCTTTTAATTCAAAGTTTGCTGATATGATTAGAGCTGAAAATTGCTTTTAATAGCTTATTGTGAAGGCCAAAATCCCTCATTCCAGGCAGCGTTACAGTATCTCTCTCCTGCTTATGTGTTTAAAGCTGTTATCTCTGCAATGCATCTCAGAGAATACAGGACAATAAACACCATTTATTATCACAGATAACAAATTATTTGCCCTGATTATTCAAATAGTTTATTCATTTACATCTGATACAATATCATTTGGTATTTTTATCGTCTTTTCCTATGGTAATTCACATGGCTTGCACAAGTTTCTGCTGAAATAGCAAAACAAACCCCAGGCAAAATGTGAAAGATTATCCCATACCATGCGAGCTAGGATGAAATGCTATACTTTTTCACACTGAACACTGCTCCACTGGGTGTGATTGAAAAACATGTAAAGCTATTGAATCTGTGGTTTGTATATGTGAGGGAAAATGAGTGTTGTAACAAGTGGGCCAGTGTTTTTGTAATTGTTTCAAATTACACTCGACGTAATAACTCAGTGAAAGCAGAGCCAGTGTGCGGTCCGTACACATTAACTAGGCAAAGACCACAGGATATCCAGGCACCTTATCACGGCCCACAAAAAAACTTGATTGTGTAAACAACTGTGGAGAGTAAAACTCTTTAGCTATATTTCCAGCTGTGTCTATTTGTGTCCAATGGCGCTTATCACCAGAAGAAGGATAATACTTTTAGATAAAGAGGTACTTTGTAGCATTTCCTTTACATGTGTATTTTATTGAATTAAAGACACCCTAACATTCCTGTTTTTAATTTGCGCAACTATATTTCTGGGTTACTAAAAGAAATGTGTGTGCATGTGTGTTTTACACAGGCTGTAAAATTGCGATGCTGTGAGAAAAATAAGTCCATTAGTTGTTAAAACTGCACGCCTCCTGCCAAACACTGACTCCTTAACCAATGAAATTGCCAACACTTTTGTAAACCACATAAATGACTGACTCACTTTTCTGCTTGACGTTCATGTTTTGTGTCAAAAGCCACATGCGAATATTTTACACTACTATGCAAAGCAAGCCTCCAAAGTCCTACAGAATGCAATGTACATGCTCGACTTGAGTCACTATCAATCCAAAGAGACATGAGTTCACTGCTGCGTTTGATTATCTTATGTGCTTACTGAACAATGCACCCATGCAAACATGCGCAGTCGACACCAGCCAGCGTGTAGCTAAATTAGGGTTTCCAGCAAATATATTTGTTTTTGACCTGCACAGCACAAAACTGTTTCCCCCATTTAATCAAAGCAGTATGCCTGGAATAAGCAGCTCTGGTCAGAGTTTAAAAAGACAACACTGCTGTCAATTGAATTCCAGAGCTGAAATATTTAAGCTTTTTAAAGATTCTTCTTCGTGACTTTTTTCTAGACCTTTCCTGTACAAACTAGCATTTTAAGGTTTTCTGTCAGACCCGTAAAATTCCCCAAACTTTTTTAGCATTCAGCTTTGTAGAGACTGCATGAATTACCCAATGAGTATAAAAAAAGAAGGAAGTTGTTATTTATGATTATTGAAGTCTACAAATAATGACTGACTGTTTAATCATCACAATTAAATGACTTGACACTATATTTGACCTGCAACCTTTTTTCCATCTCCCTCTCTTGCCCTGAGAATGACCATCTCCTCTGTCATCTACTTGGCTAAACTCAATCAACCCCTAATCCAGGATGACAGTGGGATCTGTGTTGCGCTGCACGAGGCACTTCCCCTTTTTTCTGTGGCACGGTGCAAACCTGAAATCTTCGCTTGACATTCTTTTTCTTTGTCCGCGAACACGGATCAGGGATGTAATTCGATAGTCACAGAGGGACAGGGCATCGTGCACGAAAGAATATTTTATTTGCTTGTGGACAGAGGCCTTTTCTTATTGTTTGACAACAGCCGGTCTCCCTCAAGACACGGAGTTCACACAGCTGACAATAACGGTAGAAAAAGGGCAGAGTCTTTCTTCTTGACTGGGCAATGGAGACATTTTGCATGCATATTTACTCTAAAGGTCCTCTTTGCGCTTTAAAGTGTACTAAAGGTGCACTTTAAAGTGAACAACAGTGGAGTGTAGTTAGGTGAGTCTTTGCAAGTCTGTTACATTTTATTTATGAGAATCATGGCTGTTGTCATTTTGCTCTTGCTCAGGTAAACTGCAAACAGGTAATACCTTTCTAATAACGCTAAAGTATGTAATTTGATCCAAATGGAATAATAACCAGATCTGTTCCAAATAACTAGCACAGTATACTGGTAACTGTATACATACATATTGTTATAGCTAAGGATAAAGAGGTATGTTACCTTATGAAGCCCGAATTCGCCCTCTTCATGGTCAGCTACACCTCAGTCGTCAAGGTGATAATGACGCAGCTCCTAACAACACACATGGTGTCAGATGACCTCCTCATGTTCACTTTCACTGCCAGGAACAAAAAGAACAGTCTTAATTAAATTATACACATTTGAAATACATCATTTAGATCTGCTAGATGCATGTTTTTTTATTAAGTTAAATTAAGCTAAAGACAGGAAAAAAAACATAAAAATAGGAGCTGTGCGCACTAACTGTAACTGTTAAGTTGTCAAGATAAAGTTTCATCTGTGTGATCGTCCCATCTACCAGATGGCATCACTGTTTGTGTTTTCAGCGATTCAACGATGTTGAATTATTAATGGGGTGTGTGGCATGGCGCTTCTTCAAAGAGATGTTCACTTATTGTTTCAGCAGAACAGAGATATTACAAGTAAAACAGCTCGCTTTGTCATCTCTGTGTCGATTACTGGGAACCACCCCACCTCCCAAACTGAAGTTGAAGTACCCGTGCTGCTCGGTAAACATCCATTATATAATATATGACAATTCACACAAAAGTTCCGCTCATGCATTATTTAGAGGGAACTGCAGACAAACGTATTTCTCAGGCAAAGACAACCAAATAAGCTTTACAGCTGCTGTGAAGAATAGGTAGAAAATGCCCAGCGGATTGGTCCATTCACGTCTGACATAACGCATATTAACGCTAATGTCCCCTTAAAACAGATCATGAACTATACAGCTAATGCTTCCCTGAGAACAAACAGTCACACGGTGCTTTATTTATGACGGCGAAGTCATCAGGCCATTGGTGGCCTTTTCAACTGAGGAAGAGAGATTGCTCATATGTATCAGCAATGAATAACCCTCATTTGTTTAGTGACTTTGCAGTGGATGTTTTGTTTTATCTAAAGTTTATGATAGCTGCTGTGAACGCTTAGTGTGACCCTCGTTAAAACCTCTCTTTGATTAGCAAACAAAGCAGAAAACAATCAGAAGTTAACAAGGCACAACAATGCATCATTAATGTACATTATACAAAGGATGCTCTACAGAACCTATATTACGAACCAATGGGATATTTTTTGCTCATTAAACTGGTTAAATGTAATCTAAATAAGATGCCCACCGATTTGGACCTCCTATTTTCTGGCTAAGCTGTCATTGATCGTTTGTGCGATTAAATATAGACCTAAATCTCCATTTTATCCAATTAATTCTCTGTGCAGGCATGAGAGTGGCTAATGATGTTATCTTACCTAATTAACCTGTATAGGGATTCAACTCCAGGACAGGGGATTGTTCATCCTTCATCCAAGTGTTCATTATTATCATTACAATCATTATCATAAAGGGGCTAACTTATGATGTTGGCCATTTCGCCACCATTAATCTAGATTGAGTCTTTTTTTTTTTTTTTTCCCCTCCTTTTTGGGGAGGAGGATCCTTTGGGTCATTTTTAATTATCACTAAAAGGATGGGAATTGTAGCAAAAGCTGAATAAGTTCAGTTGTGGTCACAGCAATCACTGGAATCCCATGAGACCACATTACATGACTGTGATATGATTGCGTATGACTGAGGGGACATTTCTGATTTTGCTGTGTTTGGGGCCCCCACGTCCTACACGCTGCCCGCACAGTTTTCTGTCAGCTTTCCAACTGAGTGTCGGCTTCCAACCTATTAACACTGCATACTTGGAGAAGATCAATAGCCCTTATTGGGCCATGTGTCATTAGTTAATCGGATATTGATGAGGGTATTGACACACACCTAATTAATCTCAGGCCCAGTGCAGGCTTTCATATGTTTCTTTAATTATGCACTTCATCTTTGTCCTTACACATCAGCAGGTTGTCGCTTCCTGTTTGACAGTGAGTAAAAGTTGGCTGTCAAGTCTCACTCTTGTATGAGATGTTTTTTCTGTTTGTTTTTTTTAAAACTTTCTTTACTCTTTTAAAATTGTATAGATTATAGCAGCAGTGAAACAAACAAGCATTTCCACTGATGAGATGCAAAAAATGATTTATATCAAAGTGATTAAGTTAAATTATTTTAATATTTACATATACATATAACTTGCAATGTAACCAAATTCTGCATTTGTCTAAGCTTAACAGATCGTATTCCAAATGCAATATCTGATATTCACATTTAATGAATCAATAAACAATCCATAAACACTAAACCACATTGTCATAAATAATACAGATTTCCATGTTTTTAGGGTTTAAATCCTCTGTCTCTTCTTGCACATTTATGGCACTCATTTGGTGCAAAGTGTATATATGTTAAGCATTTCTGTGCAATTCGTGGATGGATAAAAATGCTATGTGTATGCTCACAGTATGTGTAAGTGTAATTAAGTATGCGTTCATGTTCATATGTGAGCTCATATCGGAGTGCTTTGTGTGCACCTGCGTGTGTGTGTGTGTGTGAGTGTGTGTGTGTGAGTGTGTGTGTGTGTGTGTGTTGTGTGGACACATCCAGGCTGATCAATAGAAGTGTGCATTAGCACGCTGGTGTACAGATGAGAGAGCACCTGAAGGTGACCCTGACTACTGGCATCACCACAGGGCTCCAATAAGCTGCTCCTCAACCGCTGCTCTGCAAACCACAAATCTCCAACTTTTAGCCTGCTGCTGTTGGTTTGATTATTGTTTATAGATACAGCCGAGAATTAAAGCATGGCCTGCAGGCAGCATAATTATTTACAGCTGAAAACTCATATCATTACCAGCATGCTCCTAATTGCCAGAAGTAATATCAATGTTAGTTGATTAAGCGTATTTTTTTCATCTTCAGTCTCCATAATGTGCAGAGATTGTTTTCCCTCAGCATATGGGGTGACGGTTTATCTCAATACAGCTGTTCATCTGGCTTGACTTCTATTTTTTTTTTCCTCTCTCTCTCTCTTTCTCTCCACTGTTCATTCCATAATACAATATTGTGGTATCTTCAGAGGGGAGCGATCGATTGCTCCACTTTTTGTAGTCTGCTCACAAGGTCAAAGAAAACACAAGAGATTCATCCTTCATTGCTCAAAAATAATTTATCTCTGTAAAGATTTTCCCTAAATAGATACAGATGTGACTTACAGGAGTAATTGCAGACTTTTTGACTCAAGGTGATGTCAGAGCAGCAGAGAAAGGCCAGTGGGATGTAAAGCTATCTTTAATTCACAATCAAATGATTAATTAAAACAAATGTTTATGTGGCCTGGACCTCTCTCCCTCTGCTCAGGACTTGTCAAAATATTTCATCTTGTATTTAAGGCGGAAAGAAAGATGAGGCTATTAATAACATCGCCCATGAAGGGAAAATACATAAACCTTGAAGGCTACTTTATTATTCACATGTAGATTACTCAAACATGAATGTGGCTCTGCAGCACTAGAAACCTCGGATGTGAGCATAAAAATCCTACACCACAAAGTTCATACTGCTAGTTTATGCTAAATTTTAGCATTCAGTTTCAAATGGGCAAAAGCCAAATAGTCATGTGTTTTATACACATAATCTCTTTAGCGCCATAACAAAATCCATTAAGAGAACATACAGTGCTTTGCCATGTACACACCATTAAAAGTATCGCTGTTAACACCATCAGATGTGTTGCCTCTGATGCGGGGACCTTAATGAAAAAAGGACAAACCATTTATGAGAGCATATTTTGGTATGACACTGAAATGTTAGTGCAATTCCATCTTGAAACTTCTGCATCTATTTGCTGAGCATTGTTTTGTTTTTTTTCTGGATTCTGCTTGCTTTCCTGTGTATTTGACCACAGAGTTCATGCAGCCTCTTAAGAGTGGGAGTGAGTGACATTTTTAAAAATGGCTCATATGTGAAGCCTCAACTTTGCTTCCATCCAACTTGGGAGCAAATGCTGTAGAAGTAAACTTGCTTTGCATGATCCAGCATAAGCGGATGAGAACTCACAAAAAGGCAATACTTCGTTTCCTTTTGCATGCGTCACACGTTGAAGAGGAAACTGACGTGGCCCCAAAAGATTGCATCTATAAGGGAGTTAATCACAGGAACCCATCTCATGCTGCTACAGTTAAAATTGTGCAGGGGAGTGGAATAATTGTTAAAAGGGCAATGCAAATAGTGATTAAAAGTGGGCCTAGGGTCATCATTAGGGCATGATCTCAGAGAAATTGAAAGTAAGGGGGAAGTGTTTGAGAAACATCTTGCTGACCAACAAGGGGCCTCTCGCATGCAACTGACTCCGTATGACAAGGATTTATTATGCGCTTTTTGACAGGCAGTGAATCTGCCCCTTTGATGAGCATTCTGACTGCAAGTTCACGCGTAAAACGCTTGAGGAAATTAGACAATTGTCGGAATGAAACTTTGTGCTATAAATACATTTTCTTTCTTTGCCGTTCATTCTGAGATGCAGTGATGTCATGGCACAGTGAAGGTCTGTTGATCTCCTCTAAAGATCAAGAGGCCACGGGCGCTGGTGAGGCTCAAAGGGTCGGTATGTATAAGATATGATGTAAAAAAAAAAAAAAAAAAAGTCTTACAAGTTATAAGAGTGGGGAGAAACCGCATTTTCATGACTCACGCTCAATCCAAAAAGAAATATGGCTGCATTAATGGGGATACTGATTCTTAGCAGTTGTGATTTTTCTATTCAAACTTACTTTATCACCTTTTTTGAACTGTTGAAATGTCCAGTGGCTGTGAGAGATTTTTATACAAATTCAAAATACATATAAAAAAAGAAACAGCATTGAGAATAACATTTGCATAATTTTAAATTGCATATCTGCATTAAACTTTGCATCTGTTGTTTCTTTATTCGGGAAAAGGAAGCCTAAAATGATAGGAGGTGCTCTCCCTGTTGCTTGCAGCTCTGTTCATCACTTGTGACTTGACAAGGAACCCAATGTTTAAATCTGTCATTTGCACCAAAAGCAGGGCAATTACAGCGACTCAATAGTTTGAATTCCCTCAAGAAGGTTTAAAGACACTATTACATTGTTGCTGCTGCCATAGTGGCAGTAGTAGTAGTTTACAAAACCTAATTTTTGGAGTTGCCTGTTTACTCAGAGTAAATTCAGTTCCTTTTTTGTGACCAGTGACGACATGAGCCTGATGATGGAAGGTCAACAGCTTCATTAAGTAACTTACTCAACTGTCGTGTCTTAAAGGTGGTGGAGCTGCTGGTCCCAGAAGAATTTTCTGCAATCTCTTTAATTATTTCTTCTTCTTTTTTTTCTGAGAAAATTATGTATTGTCAAAAGTTAGAGCTGTAGTGAATTTAAAACTTTAGTCTCTGCAGCATCCCAAACTAAGTTAATTGAAGCTGCAGATTGTACTGGGAGTTTTCTCAGCAGTTCACTTTTCTTGTTATTTTTACAGTCCAACCTTTCAACCAGTTTGCTAATGTGATGTTTTAAATTAAAATGTGGACACCTTTGATACATGTCAGTTCTAAATTTTCCAACTCGTCTAGAGCAAAACCTTTTTTTTCTTTTATTTTTCAATAAAACTATGATTTATTGCATCAGTGTGAACACTAACAACTACATTCTAATCTACTGGAAAGCCATTTTGAAGATTTCCAGGAAACACCGTCCAGAAGATTTATAAGCTTGTTTATGACGCAAGATGCCAATTTTGTGCAAGAATGTATCCTGTTTGGACTAACGCAACAGGAAATAGTTTGCCCGTGCTCAACTCCTGCTGTGAGAGCAGCTGATCACCTGAAAAGAGTTCAACCATGATCTTTGTGATGCTAGCTAACTCACACATCTGTCTAAATATCTACAAGAATGTTTGAAATGTAAATGTCCAATGACCAACTCCACTCAGCCACTCAGCTTGTCTTCAATGGACATGCATCACTGACCCTTAAGGCAGTAGCAAGCTCATTGCACTATTCATAGACCGTGTGTCCTCTGCTTCTTGCCTTTTAAGTTTTTTAAAGGGTATAATGTTCACTCTGTGAGTTTAACCTAGATCTCTTTTGAACTTTTAATGATCTATTTCCTACAGTTAATGATTCAACACTCAGTTTACTGCTGTGTGTGTGCACTGACATATTAACGCGCAAAGCAAAGCCGGAACGCATTTAGATGTAGAAGTTAACAGAGGTAAAACTGCATCTCTCTCGGTTTGCCTCGTTCTAGTTTCTTTCGATATTTCTACTGTGCAAACTAAATGTATTTTCAAATTAACAGTTGTGTCAGCAGAAGACTTCACCCACTGCTGTATGCATAAGTGAAAGCAGCAGTTGCACTGGAGAAGTGTCCTAATGCTCACTCCCAGAAATTACACACTGTCAGAAACCCTTCCAGAGACTGACACCTTGATTATTGTTATGTGATATGTTAAATAGTAGGCGTGTAAGCATTTTTTTGGTAATCTTTACAACTTGAAAAGCATCCTTTAGGCAGAAAATTGCCTTTAGCATTAGCTCGGCTTAGGGTTGTAGATGAGGCAAAACGCATATAAATTCCATCTCAAATTGTGAAGTATTTTGTGTTATTTATTCTGTGCAAGTTTGGGTGTAGTTTGGGTCAGATTTGTAAAATGAAGGCTTTTTGAAATACAGAGACACAAAGAAAGTTAGGAATGTGCAATTGATTGAGACATTTAGAACCAGAAGGCCTCAGGTAAGACAGGCAGTGAGAGGGGCTGCTGATTTTTAATGCATTAGTTCAAAACACTAGATTGGAAACTTCTATAAAATGACTGACACATCTTACATTACTGAGGATGTTTACACGAGCAGGTTTAGTAGAAGGTGTAGTAAAAACTGATGAGTTTCAGATCTGATCAGTTGAGAGATAATGCAGATTTGCCATCTATAATGAAAACATGATCACTAAACTGTGGATTTAAACAAATGAATACCATCTGTCAGTTGTTGCTATTCCAAACATTTTTCAAACATTGATTTATTTTAAGACCGTTTAAATTGTTTTTGACTCGAGAATGTTTTCTGAGATAGACTGGTAGGTTTATCTTTCCACCATCACAGCCCTTCTGAGCCTGCAATAGAGAGAAGAGAGATAATATAGTGTTTATCCACCTACTACGACCTGGGCTAAACTGTATTTGTTTCCGACAAAACAGACGGAACAAAAGACAGTCCATACTCATCAGTATGCCATGAGATCAAGTCCATAACTGTAAAATGGGATAAATATGTATCTGGAATCACTTGGAAGATTGCCATATGGGGTTTAAGATGCCCAGGAGTGGACTGAGGAACTGTTATAGTACATTTGGTTAATGGTGAATCCAGTTCACAAGAGGAAATAACTTAATTTTTCTTTCTGCATTTACTTGACAAGACAAGAACAAGGTTCGTACCTTTACATTCCAGCTGTTCTGGTATTTGGAGGTCGACTGTTGTGGTTATTGTTTGTACCAAGGGCATCTTGCACCTTCAGAGAAACATAAAAAGTAATTAATTAATCTGTGTTTCAGTCGGTTTCCATTAGATTAACTTTATTCACATCGTTCAGGCTTTTCTATGCTACATAAGCAGCTCATTCATTTCACCAAAAAAAGAAAAAGAAAAAAAGATTGTGTGTTATTACAGGAAAGTAAAAGTACACCACGCCAGGTAATTTTCAGTAAATCCTTCTTAGATGTAAACAGTGTTTTGTGATTTACCTTGACAGAAATCATGACACATAATTTGATTGTTTAGTAGCGCCGGTTTTAAAGGCACACGCCCAAAACTCATAGTTGCTGGATTTTTAAGAATGCAGTCTCTAAATCCCGATAATCCCCAGACTTGGTTGGTTTGCTGTGAGATGAAAAGCATTAATAGTTACTGTGTGGAAGCTGTTTCACCAGAGATGAAAAGTACATAAAAGGCAGGAGTCAATATGAATGCAGTTGATGCATGTTGTCAGCGTAGCTGAGGCCTGCTAATTCTATAATTGCTTGCATGTTATTTCACATTTCAACCCAGCACCCCTCAGAGATCAGACTTCCTGTTTCTGTAAAGAACTCAAATAGTATTATTTGGTTGGGTTGCGTAGCATATGGGCTCATAAACTATTTCTTCATATACTCTGCATATCCCACCAGATTCAGTTTCTGAGTCATTTCAGGGCTACGCTGTAGAACAGCACTTAAAAAGCAGGTTATGTAACTGTCTCAGGGGACTTGTACTGCTTTATCAGTTGAAATTTCTGTGTATCTATCATTCCTAAAGACACAGAGAAGAATTACTTGTAATTAATGACCCCTGATTACCCAACTTATAGCCATATTTTGATATTCTCTTTCAACTTATTGTTTAGATTTGTTCTTACAAAAACCTTATCTCAGTTCAGAAGTACTTTAAGCTCTTTTTGCAGCTTAATCATGGAGTAACTTAGAGTGATGATAGATGTCCAATCATGTTCTTTCCTTTAGATGCTTTTTGTCATCTCTGTCTCACTTTTCCTCCAAGAGACAGAAATTGCAACTACAGAGAACACTGTCAAAGCTGAAGGCAATCACAGCACCATTCTCACATGAGCGAGTGTTAGTTGTGGGCCTGTGTGGGGCAAATCTAAGGGCTCAATATCTCCAGCACATGAAGTTATAAAGAAGACAGAAGCAAAGCATCCTCTGTTGTATAAAAGTCATACATCGCTTGCAGGCACCAAAACACAAAAGAAGTTGAGTCGTGAACGTATTATGAAACAAGATTGGAGAGTGGCAAATTGGTAATTAGCCTCTACGTTGCAAATGAGCATTACAGTCTTGCTTATGACTTTCCTCTCTGGTCCCCAAAGCCTCTTCTATTAATTTAGCTCTGAGGGGCCATCCATAAACAGGCTGAATAAGCTGTTAGCCTAAACGACGAGTGCAAATGAAGGGCTGGCTAAATATGCTGAAGGTAACAGAGATAGCGAAACATCCAATACACAAATTACAGTGAGTGGAGAGGGAAGAAGCCAGGACTAAATTAGTTTTCTCAGGTATTGCTGTAATCATGCACATTTCATGTGTAATTCCATTGAAAATGTCCTGTATCACTTTCAAAAGAGTTTTAACTATTTTCTGTTTGCATACAGTACTACATTAAAGTTGTAACTTTAAATGTAGATGGTTAGATTTCTATCCATTACACAAACACACACACACAAATAAATCACTGTATGCAATCACTACCACAATCACAAACAAAATCTAAAATCTGTTCCACAAATTTCATTCTTCAGCAATGCATGAGGCACAGAACATGTTAATTATATACTGAATTATCTTGTATGTGACAGATAACCAATCAACTTTAAACTAAATTTTTTATTCCTTGTACCAGCATGACACAATATGGTCGCACTGCGTCATTTGTCACATATCATGTTCTGTCTTCCGGCTTTAATGGAAATTGCTCTAAACTCTTGGAATTCTGCCTTCCCTCGTGAGGTCAGTTTCCTGCTTCAGAATTCATTCAGCCCTCTGGTTGTCTTGCATAAGAACAAGTACAGCCCATTACTACCAAATGAAAAGGAAGTAAGACAGAAACTTCCAAATTAATTTACAGTAGAACACACCTTACAGGTAACTGACTCAAGTTTGATGTAATTACTCCAGAAACCATAAATGGCTGTAATTGAGAAAAAGCCTACAGCATACAAGGATAACGAATGGCAAGATAATGGAAGCAGTGAAAGTCTTTGCTATTCAGATTGATGTGAGGGGGAGAGATATCTGGCTTCTTGGAGATGGGCAATTCTTGCAAATACACCTCACCAACACTGGTAGCACTGCTGCCCTGTGCTTGCCCTCCCCTAAGCATGGCGCTTATATTCAGATGAGCCAGCCATTAGCTCTAAGTGGTCTTTACCCCCAAATCCTGCCATTTCACAAATTAGCCAATTTTCAACATTAGATGTTAGCCAGTGGCTAGGGTCAAAAGGTCAGCTGTGGTAAATATGAGGTGCAAACCTGCAGTTAAGGGGATTAATAAGGGCTCCTTCAAAAGCACTTAAACAGAGTGTGGAGCACATTTTAGTGAAGGAAGGGTGATGGCTATTCAAGATGAGTGACATTTCACCATTTCAAATGTTGGGAATATTTCACTGTGACTGACTTGTGAACTGCTCTGACCTCGGCTGTGGATGACACAGGTTTTAAAGCCATCTCTGTCTCTGCTGTGGCCTACATAGTGGCCTAAATGGCCACTGCATGGTTTAATGCAATAGACAAAACAGCATTAAGCCTTCGTTCTGCACCACAGTGGGGAGAAAGGCTTGCCAGCCCTGCAAAATAGACTGGAAGTGGAGAGAGAAAGAAAAAGAGAGCGCACTCTCGCATCCCTGCTCTTCCACCCCATCGAGTATGCACCAGGGCAGACGGACATATGGGTGACGCTACATTCTTTAAAGAGAGTGAAGCAAATTCCTGATCCCCCTCCCTTCCCACCCCCATCTCTCTCTCCCGCCCTGTCGCTCACAAATTGCCCGTTCGAATGTCAGCCCTCCTCTTTATCAAACAAGTCCATTGTCTGCCAGTTCGTGGGGCACTGACAAGAAGAGGCTAGCAAACTGTGGAACCTCTCATCTGTGAATGAGTGTGTGTGTGTTTAGATATGCTCACTAGCTGTCGTATTAGCAGTCAGCCTTTTGAACATGGGGGCACACAGTCAGACACACAGCCAAAAAATCAATACAGCTTTGCCTGGGCCTGACCCACATACAGTACAGGGAGGCCAGTGGCTGCCCAGTCGAGGCTGTTTCATTATTTTGAAAGCAAGTGCATGTGTCTGCATGCGTGCTTGTATATTTGTGAATTTATGGGAATGTATACGAGCAAATGTGTGCACATACAATGTACATTTGCATATGTGCATATGGGAGATGTTAGCTGACTTGACCAGATGAGTTGTGAAAATGCTCACACACACACACGTGTGTGGGTGTGTGTGTGAGCATTTGTGTGTGTGTGTGTGTGTGTGTTTGCAAGTCTGAACGTTGGGCCTGAGTGGGTGTTGAGTTCACACAAGCCCTTCCTGCTGCCTGACTTCACTGTCACTGATTGCAAGCGACGCAGAGCTAATAAAAGAGCAAAGCTGACTGTCAGCAGCGATTAGGCTGGCTACACAGACAAGACAAAGAGAGGGGAGAGCACAGCAGCATTAGCTATGGTCATTAAACAACTTGAGTCAAGGAGATTTTCAGACTAACCTGGTCTATTAAAGGGAGGAGGGCAGCTGTACAGGGCTGTAAGCTACAATTTTGACACCACACTTTAGGCCAAAATCACAGCTGAATGCTTAAACATTTGAACAACAATAAGGAAGTTGAAATTCAGAAGAAGCAGATATAGGCATGTATCCATATAAATATGCCTATATCTTGTAATATATGACACCATGCAGTTTAGACACAAAAAGTACAAAAAGTGAAGTAGTACTGTATCTGTCTGCATCTATATCTATATCTTATTTATTCTTCTCAGCACCACAGCACCTCAACACCACAGGTCACACAGAATACAACTGACAACGTAACGGTAGAAAATTGGACAACATGTTTATACAAACTCCATTTTCCTTTTCTAATCTTGATGTTTCACAAAATAATCCTATTTTAATATCCATTCACTCCCTTTTATACCTTTAAAGGAGATCTCTTCTTCTGGCTTGCTTAGTTGTCATATAATTGGTTTAGTTATGTGCTTGCTAAAACAGGAAAAGCAAGACACTTATAATTATAACCTAAATGTGAATCTACATGTTCGATTAATGAATCAATCACAGAAAAATAGAAACAACAAAAGTCTCCTGTCACAATAAAGTTTCTTGCTTTAGATGAGTTCATGCCAACATGGGTTCCAAATGGTAAAATAGGAGGAATTAATAAATGGATGAAGGGAGGCAGGGATGAACGGATGGAGGTAATTAAAAATAAGAGGTGACCTGAGAGCCCAGACAGGAGGCAGTAAAAACAGCAGTTAGAAGAGCATGTGTGAGTTCTTAGGAAAACATGTAAGTGAGACGTAAACGGATATCTTTCTTTGAGTTGTAAACTTTGCCTCAAAAATGATATCATGGCTCTGATAATTCAAATTAAGTTGCCGTGGTCTGATGACACATATTCAGCTTGGCGATTCTATAGTATTTTCACATACAGCACACCCACTAAGATATACCTAAAAGCAACTAATATTGAAAGATAAAATCTGAATAATTCACATGTAAAAACTCGCAGCAGAATCTGAAGACAGCGTCTGGGTAACACAACATGAAATGTTAAAGTTTTTTTCTGCCCTTGAGGCAATTTAGTCCAAATAAAATGAAAGTGATGAACACTTTTAAAATTTAGGTTTTTTTCTTCCATTCTGTCACTTATACATTCACATATAAATCTAAAATTTATTTTTCACTTTGATTAAAAATGAAGTAGCAACAAAAGAAGAACATTTGGAAATCCTTTTGTTGCATGTACAAAAAGTCAGGGGAGGGTTGATTCACTTTTCAGAAACCATGAATATCAAGTTGCTTCTGAATCTTTTTTTCCTAATTCTCCTGTTGATTGCCATTTTCTTACACATTTGTCATTTCTGAGGTTTTTTTTCAGTTCCTAATAATAGATGTGTTTTTGCCTCATAAATCCACACATGTATGCAAATGTCCACGCACATGCAGGCGTGCAAACACAAGTTAACACACAAACAAAAGCCCGTGTAAAATGCACATGCCTGTGATGCAGACGCACTCACAAAAATACATTCGCTCAAATAAAAACAAAACACGCGCTCGGAGTGACTCAGAAGCACAGACACGCACACACAAAACCAAAGCCTGTTTTTCCAGCTTGTGTTAGAAATGACTGCCAAGAAGTAGGGGTATCCCACAAGCCCTGTAGCCAAGAGACCAGGGCTGATAACCAGATTGAAACTTTCTGTGTGAATGTTTGTTTGTGTGTGTGTGTATGTGTGTGTATGTGTGTGTGTGTGTGTGTAGTTGAAACAGGAAGAGAAGGAGATTTTTTTGTGTGTGTTTGCTTGCTATGTGCAGAATGTGAGTGTAGGTGAGAATGTCTCTTCTAGCTTAATGTGTTGTTTTTGTGCTTCAGATTTGTAGACCTTGAGTGGTGTGCATATGCAGAAGTTTCCTAAGACTATGTCCCTGTGCTCTAATGCAGCAGGTTTTTTTTTGTTTATTTGTTTGTTGTTGGTTTTTTTTGGCTAGTTTTAATGTTTTTGTGAGTTTGGCATGAATGTATTATAGGTGTGGGTCATCAATGATTCCAAACCTGCAACCCGCCTTTGAAGGTCTTATTGCTGCCCTTTCCGTCTGCAGGTCAACCGCCCTATGAAGGGGTTAGTAGAAGTCAGTCCCCTAAGTCTGGCCTCCCTGGAAGTCCCCTCCGAAAGCACCCGAGGAGTGTTATGTATTTCTGCTCTGTTGCATTATTATATTACTATCTGTGTGGCAAAAAAAAAATGCTGCTACAATTGGAGCTTTGCTGATAAATGACTTGTTGCTTTAATGCAACAAGCCAGACACAAATGTGCAAGACACATTGTGTTCACTTGACACAGGAGTCACTACAGGAGCCTGCCATTCCTGCTGCAGCAGAGGGCAGAGTTTTTCTTTTTGTCATTTATTTCTTCCTTAACGTGTCTTGGAATAACACAAGAAAAATGTGATAGAGCCACGTTCTCATGCCAAGATACATGTTCAATAAATCTGCATATGCACGTGTGAGACAATGAGACAAACAGTGAGTCAGACAGAATATACGAGCAATGTAAAATAAAGCATAATTACTATTTTGGTCTTTGTTTTTTTTCTGTGGACATTCAGACTGTTCCAGTCGAGTAGTTATTCCTATGCAAATCTGATTTAGCATAGCTTGCAGCAAAAAGGAGTGTGTGAGTGGGAGAGTGACTTGTCTATAGATGAGGAAATATGTCTTTGAACCCTCAGCCATAACTGACATTACCAGTTACTCTCAGTGACTCTGATTAACTGTTGTCGGTGACTTTGTTCAGATGCAGCCATGAAATGTTGCAGTGAAAGCAACCATGAAATGCCATTTTATTTCACATTTAAAGACCAAAAGCAACCACGGTATATATTACCACTGAAGTTCCTTACGCTGCACTTGTTCACTGGATTGCATGAAAAGAGCAGAACGCTACCGTTGCCTTAGCAAGAATAATTGGCTTTATGTGTGCCAAACAACTAATGTTAAACAACTTAGTCTGTAACCTTTGACCTGCATTTCTCCCACACTGATCTATATGCCTTATTATGCAAGTACAGTTTCCAGGTGCAGCCACACATATACGAAAGGAGTTTGAAACTATTTGCCTGCATCTCCTTATCTATTTAATCAAAGTTTTTTATACCTTAAAGCTTCTTCTCAAACTTAAGCTTAATATCCCAGTGATCCATTTTATATTTAAAAGCCAACGCTGGTAAAAAATTTGGTCAATGCAATTTCCACAAACTGACGCAATCCAGATACGCAAGCAAACAACGGCGCACACATACATGCAAGCATAATACACATTCACAGTGTCAGAGCTGAAAATATTACCAACAGGCACTTTTTGAACTGCTCCACATGCTCAGCAAATCAATACAATTATCTTTTGTTCTTGGGATGTGTTTTCTTTCCCCAATAAAAATCGAAATGTATTTTTATATGCCTAACACACAGCGGCAAAATGTTCAATGACAACACAGCGTCTGGGGAATGAGGGAAGTCTTCGTCCCGGCAAACAAATGTGTGCATGCTATTTTCTGCTCCTCCAAGATCAGGTATTTGGGGCAAGGTGTTCGCAGTTTCCTCGTGGGTCTCTCGAGGGAGTCATGTTTTGTGCTTCGTCTTCGGTCTGAGATAAATGAAAAACCTTTTGACTTTCCCTCCAAGGAGAGAGTGCAAGCAGGGAGGAACTGTGAGCTATGCTGAGCAGAATACAGGATGCCTCCAACGGAGAGAGAAAAAGAAAAGAGGGGAAAACATTAATAAAACAATTTCTTCTCATTATAATACTGTTCGGCTTTCTATTTTTATTTTGTGTTGAGAAACCTGCATGTCACTTTAGTTGGGAATGATTTGACATAGCAGCCTTTGCCACAGTGGCATATTGTTGCATGTTTTTGTCATTACTCAATGTCACTTTTTTTATGACATTCCATAATGTCACATATTTGCCTGTTGAAATAATTCTAATAACAGTTTGCATATTGTCACCATTGTTTTAGGGAGGGTTTTGATCATGTCACTTTTAGACTTGAAACTACATAGTTTTTTATTCAGATTATGAACTGTGCCAGGTATATATATATATATGTATATATATATATTTTTTTTTCTTTAACAGTAATATTAAGGATAAATCCATGGGGATGGGTTAACACCAAAGCGCGTCTTTTTCTATTATGAGCCAGTCTTTTGCTTAAACTCTTTCAGCATCTATTTAGATTGCCGAGTGCCCATCAACCTCTATTTTGCACCATTTCCTTGACTCACTGCTTACCATCCTTTCATTTGTACATTCAATTCTCCATCCTTCTTGCTATCATCCCTCTGGTTATCTGTCTTCCTGGCTTTCAATGCCACATCCCTCTAAATCCAACATTGTATTTGTGCTTAAAACATGAGCATTGTGTTTGGAAACATTGTTATCTATAGTAAACTTTGCTGAGTAAGGGTTTATTTTACCTGCTATTTCTCTGCGTAACCTGCCAGTGCAGAAACACTGACAGATCCCATTTAAAAATGCATCAGCAAGTTGTTGGTAGATTTAATTCCAAAATAAAAATACTCTTAACAATTACCACAAAATGCGAGTTTGCTTACTTTGGTTAACATTGCCTTATACACAAAGAAACTTAATATTGTTGTTTTAGTTTCTACAGCTTTCTACATCTCCGTCAAGACAGGTCTTTCTGGCTTTGCTTCAGCTTTTCACTTATTTTGACTATGATGTACTAAACTGTTGGCATTTGGTTGTAGAATGACTTCAGCACCTTGTTTATCGTGAGCAAGCTGTCTGAGGTAGCAACGACTGATCAGTTATGTGCAACTCCTGGACATGAGGTGTGGCAGATTAATGAGAGTTAAGCTTATGAGTTGTTTTTATTGTTTTGATTTGTTGGCAGCTTTCATGACCTGATTGCACTTTGTTAAAGGATTTAAAGTAAAATTATCATTGCACATAAACACACTGCGACAAGTCAGCTGTATCTATAGAAATGCTACAGTTCTTCTGTACAAATATGGGATTAAATATCTGACGAGAGTATCAGATATTCAACTGAGCATGGAACTTTTGGTTGTGTGTTTCAACGAACTCTCTATATCAGTGTCTAATCTGTGTGTGTGTGTGTGGGTGTGTGTGTGTGTGTGTGTGTGTGTGTGTGTGTGTGTGTGTGAAGGGGTGCAGGGTGTGAGATGAAAGAAGAAAAAGAAGGTGTGGTATTATTAACCGGCTTGTTGCCACCTGCCAGAATCACAGATGGGTAGCGTTGGGTCATACCTGAGTGTGTTTATGTGTGGCTCCTGACACACGGGGTTAAATCAATGAAAAGCGTGACAGTTGACCTTAAATCAAAATGAGCTTTTGTGCAGTCTTCCCACGGTGGTAGATGATACACACACACACACTGAAACACACACACACACACACACAAACTTTGGTGAACTTGTCTCTTGTCACCTTTGATTTCATTTGTTCACCTTTTCTCCTTATCTCGCTCCGTCTCTGTTTCCACACTTGCTTTGAGTCACCTCCACCTATTAGTCATCGGGCTTCTTCTTTTCTTTCTGTACTATTGGGTCTGATGTGATTCATACTTGTCTTTACTATTCAGATAAATAATTCATGTGTGGTAGTATAGAGCAGATAAGTACAATCAGTTGTGTTGCAAAGATATCCAGAACCACACAATATGAAAATTCTAAAAAAAATAAAATCCAGAGCATAAAGTCACCATTATTTGTATGCATTTAGTGCATATACAAATGTGTGTCAGTACAGATTGTGGAAAACATTGTTGACTATATACCATGCTAATCTATATCATAATAGTATTAAAACATTCCAAAAATGGCTGATATGTAGATAAAATCAGTTAGGTGTGGTTTGGTATTGATTCCAATCAAGAAACATCCAACAAACCGCTACAAATAATAATGCAAACACATTTATAACTTTATCAATCCAACATCAGTTAGATGCAAACAAATAAAGGTGTTGAAATAATAGATTTTTTTTTTCTTTTTTTCACTCAACCAAGAGTAGAAAGTCATGCCGTGCTCATCAGTGGTGAATGAAGACATCTCCAGCTGTGATGAAAGGCACAATTGTGGTCATTTATTTTCTCCAATGCATAAAGGCTGGGGAAAAAAAGAGAAGAATGAGAAAAAAGCCACCTCCATCATCTTCATCAAAGTCCCTAACCACATGTTGAGAGGAGAGAAATCCTTTAAACTTGCTCAAGTGGAGGTGTACGTTCAACTTAAGGCAGGGCAAAAACAGCATTAAAAAAGCTCAATGTTCCACAGTAATCCAATCGCATCACACCAGTCCCTAAATCTTTGTCAAGGAAATGCAATTGTTATAATGCATTTATTGAAACTTGGGCAAGGTTTTATTTAATCATGCCTTGCTCTAACAGCACTGGCGGTAGATGAGAAAAACACACAATCTTTCATCACACCATCATCCTTGGGAAATCCAATTTATTGCTGTTCCTCTCGCCCTGGTGCGCACCACACGTGTGATTGCTGCGTGGTACAGCTTAGAACATGGAGTGAACTCTATGTTCGAGTGTGTTGGATGTGTTTTGCTGTTTTATTTTATTTTTTTAAAAGATGAGCACTTTTATGTCTTTATTTCACAGTGCCGCTTGAGAGAGACAGGAAATGTGAGGAAAGAGAACCGGTGAATGACATCACCAGAAATCAAACCACGAACTCACTGTTCAGACTGTTTGGACCCATGTGTAATGCACCCTAGCCAATCACCTTTCAGTTTTCTGTATCTGAGTAATTCAGTGTGTGTGGAAAGAAGAGGGTCTCTTCTGAAGAACTGCATATGCATGGCTGTGTGTGTAGGAACATGAATATTCACATTCAGTCTAAGGCCACGTTTACACATAGCCGGGTATTTACACAAACGGATCTCAGTTTTCAAAAATAAAATTGTTCACACCAGATCGTTTTCAAAAAAATCTTCATTCACACAAACCCACATAAACACGTTGCTAAGAGCTGATATGAGCATGCCAAACCTATAGGGGGCAGTGTAGCAACAAGCATAAAGCCATGCTAGCCAATCAGAAACCTGGAAAAAACACAGCAACAAATGGCACGAATTACTTCCTGTTACGTCAACGATAATGGCGTGAAGGTTGGTAAAAACTGCTGGCCTCCAAGCCATACTTCTCCTCTGCTCCTCCACATAGTAGAACATTTCTGTATGTAAATGCAAAGGGCATCCATTTCTATCACAGTAACCAAACTGTAAACATGGGTCACACACATATGACTCTGATGATGCTTTTGGTGCATACTGTGACGTCAAAATCTGTCTCCTCCTGTCTTCGTGCAAACGTAAAGATGGAGTTTTTCCAAATCTCCACTTTGGCCGAAGTTTTCAGATATGATTGTTTTCGGTGATGTGTTGCTTCGTTTACATGTAAACCAAAGGTCCAAATGTATTGAAATATCACCATTTTTGTTACGAGTAAATGGGGCCTTAATCTTCCTACATGTATACAAACTTAGTAGTGTGCTAACTTTATTTTTAAAATTTCAAAGGAAGATCTGTTTTAGAGCACCAAGGAAGATTGCAGCCGCATTGACCAAATTATAAAATTATAGGATCAGGTCCCAATGTTGCTGTTTTATGCTAAATGATCATGCTGAAATAGCAGTTTGCATCTCCTAATATATAATATTTACAGAATCTAGCTGAAAAAATGTGTAAAAATCTACAAATGACCCTATACACAAGCTCCTTCTCACCATGCAACCATGTAACCTCGCCAGCCCAGGGTAGACCTTCCCAGTATTAGAATTTAATATTCATCGTGTGTTGATTTTACTTTCAATAACTGCTGCGCATTCATCTGTGTGCCTGTTGCTTTGTACTTCATTGAATGGGCTCTGAGTTTTAACTGAATAGACCTGTGCTGTAGGCCTCCTCTGATTAACACACGCGCACACACACTAACACACTCACACCTCAGTCTAAACATTATTTATTAGAGCGTTTGAGTTGCTGACAGCTCCCAGATCTGGGGCTTGTGGTGCCTTGGGAGGGAAGGCCTGGGTGATGATTGAAAAATGGGCCGGGCCATGATCTCGTTATACGACGCCTCACAAATTTGTTGCATGTTTAATGTGCACGTGCGTGTGTGTGTGAACGCAACAGATACATTGACCGTGTCAAATGAAGACTGTCTCAGCTGGTGTATTTACATGTGTTCTGTTTAACTTTCTTGGACAAGCTGCTTGGCATCACTAGCCACCACTCCTTGGCAAAGTTTAGTCCCCCCTTGTGCAAGTGTGTGTGTGTGTGTGTGTGTGTGTGTGTGTATGTGTGTGTGGGGGGTTGTATAAATTTAATGTTGACTTCTCCTCACTCCTCCACCTGCCAACCTGGCATCATTTTCTCATTCTGTCCTCTCTCTCTTTCTCCCTTTCTCTCTCATAAAATTTGCCAGATGTTACAGATTAGTCAGCATTTCACTTTGGCTCTAGTCTTAAGTCAAATGCCATCACCCCAAGCCACCCCTTAGTAACCATAAAGGCTTGAGGTTAACCAAATGGTGGAGGGCAACAAAATATACTTGGGTATTGTTTGCAGATGGGAAACCTTATTGGTTGTAAACCAGAGAGGCTCTAATCCAGCTGTGTTTTAAGCCATTAGTGTGATGTAGCCTAAGAGGAAAGGAATTTTACTACAACATTTCAGCCAATCATGTTCTGCTCAATGCTTCATATGTGTTTGACAATATGTTGAAGACTAACGGTGGCAGTTTGCAACTGTGCTCATCAGAAAGCGAATGGCTGAGTGTGGCTGTCAACTCCTACCAGACACTAATCGTGCTCTCATGCAGTGTGCTGGTTATGAGGATTATGTCAGTTTTGATCATATTCAAGACCCAGCATTTACATGGAGCGCAAAGAAGTCTGGTTATTTATGAAAAATTATAGTATTTCGGTTACTATTTTGAGTGCTGTTTGAACAGATGCATGTGATGTTTACAGCATAAAACTATTTAATCTAACGTTTCTGTAACTGTTAACCTTACCCTAAAATGATTTGACTGTGCCTATTGGTTTATCACTGGCATAGCACTCTTAAACGCAGGCTTTGCCTTATCCATCATATTGCCAGCAATGGGAGACAAGAGCATCAAGGGATGTTCAAAACATTTTTGCCTTTGACCACAGACAGTGCCACCACACTGTATAGCGGAGCGGCAGCTGAAGACTCACAACCATGACTGGTGAAACAGGGTTGTTATGATGTAGTTTCTATGAGCAGGGCATCCTTTTACCAGCTGCCTCATTAAGTCAAACTGTTCATTAGATTAAAAGAAGCAACAGAGCAAGCAGAAGTTTCATAACCCAATGAGAGTGGCCATAGTGTTGTACAAACTGGCAAGTTGTGGGTAATATTGCTTGGTTTGTGTTTCTGTTCGTCATTTGACTGAAGGTAGTTGGATAAGATGTGTACATGCAACAATATCCCAGATTCTCTCACTGTACTCCAGCTAGCTAGGCTTATCAAAACTTTAATTAAGGGCTTATCCAAGTTTCTGTAGCCTAGTTATGATGCTTACACAAAAGTGGGATTTCAAGTTCATGCAAACACTTTTGCCATAAAAGCTGTTGACTACAATATGTTGGTTTACTCTTGTTTCACCTTGATCGAAGAATACCTAAAACATCATATTGCCATTACCAAATGACGCTCATGTTTAGAAGGAATGTACCTTAAGTCAACGCAGTGACCATCCCACTTGATGCCACAATGTGAACAGCATAACCATTCAAATTTCACATGGCTTGACTTTAACACTTACATAATGGTCAAGTTCTTCTCATGGCCATCCACTATTGTTAAACAGCAGAAAGTTTACTGATAACTGAGAGATGTTGTATTAATATTCATGGTTGTATTGATGGTAGTTGCAGCAGCATTGTTACCAGTATTTCTATGTTTTGCTCAGTACTCTAAAGGAAAGGTTCTTGTTGATTAGTTGCAGTGTCTATAAATAAACCATAAATAAAGACTGGAGCTGGGCTTGGCAGGAATTCTTCTTTGGCATCACTGGGCAAAAATGCCATTCTAACCTTTCAGCATATTGTAATCCAATTGGTTTAAAGACTTTTAGCCTTTTTCTGTTTTCAGGTTTTTAGAAAATCAGTCCAGTTCATGATGACAGAACTTAGGCAGATCAGGTGAGATAGTAACAAGTCCACAGTGAGAGTAGGATGTGGTGGTGCAGGGGGTTGGATAGAAAACTTTCCCTGAGGAGAGCAGGACTTGAATCCCAGGTGAAGCTACAAATGAATGTTTTGTTTGACTATCTTTTGGAGATATCTTTTGGAGCGTGTACATGTCTGGTGGGAAGGGCGTAGAGGAAAGACGTAGCAAGAGGAGGGGTGTTCATCAATCGAATCGTTTTTTTATAATCGCTTTATCCTGTAAAGGGTGCTGACAAATGTTGAAAGATTTGATACACCATAGACAGGTCGCTAATCCATCACAGGGTCAACACAGAGAGACAGACAACCAGGAGGAGAGTAGTCAACTGCAGCTTTATGTATTTGCTCATTTATTTAGCATGGGCCCATACTTTGACATATGCGGCATATGTAATATGTCCACACTAGAAACAGAGTAACACAAATGGTTCTCCATAATAGTATCTCTTAAATCTGTGTGTAAGGCAAAATGGATTAAATCAAATTTGAATTTCCTCTTAGTTTTTCTATGGAAATTTAATCAAAGCTCGGGGCCATCCCATCGCAGCCAGACAAAGCATGTGCATTTCATCTGACTGTGAACCAAAATATGGCACAGTATTATACCCCTGAAATCTGCTTGGTGTACAGGTTGCATGGAAACTTATATCACATAACCATGGAGCAGCAGATATTGTATGTAAATAGGTTCAATCTAAGTTCTAGCATGCTTCCTCCTAATGACTCCATTGTACACATGTGCACACACACATACACACACACACACACACACACACAAATACACACATCCATGAGGGAATCAACTCTCCTGGACCTTATTAATCCCAAACCCAAACATCACCACAGGCATACACAAAAGACACAGCAGACCAGTGTATTGATGTTTTTGGCGTTTGTAGTTCAGTGTGTATGTTTGTGTGGCTGACGTTGGACTACAAAACAGGTTCAGGTCAAAGACAGTGTGTGATACGTTCAGTGTCTAAAGTGTGTATGTTTGTAGGTGTGTGTGTGTGTGTGTGTGTGTGCGTATGTGTGTGTGTGTGTGTGTGTGTGCAGCATTAAGGTGCTTCAGATGTTCTGGAAGTTCAGGCCCTCTGGCTTCAGCCAGCTGGAGTCCTCCAAATTAGCCCAGCATTTCATTATGCGGCTCCTGTCTCGTCCTCTTCCCTCACGCCTAACTCTCCCCTCTTCCATATTCTCACCTCCCTGTTTTTTCCTCACCCCTGCCCAACATCCATCATTATTCTTCTTGCTGAATCTCCCTCGGCTCCACAAGCATCTTTTATCATTTCATCATCGCTTCACTCCTACTTTTCATTCGTTCATTGTATGTACCCCCCATTCATTTAGTCTGTAATCACCTCAGTTCACAGTTGTCTTAAGCATTCTTCCTCCTCAGCAATCTCAGCGAGTCAAGTTATAAGACAGTGATCGAAAATGACGCAGAAAAAGTGATCGACAAAACTGTAAAATTTGTTTTTTCGACCTCACAGTCGTCACAGTTAACCGCTTGCTTTCCGCTGTCTTCACCTTTCTCCTCTGCTCTTCCCCTTTTGTCTCGCTCCACCCCTTCCTCCATCCATCCATCCATCCATCCATCCATCCATCTATCTCTCTCTCTCTCTCTCTCCTCATCCCCCTTTTCCTCCCTTCTCTCCCCCAGCTCCCTCTTCTCTCTCACTCCCCTCTGCTTCAGATATTTAGCTCCAGGTGAAACAGCGAGCCAACCCTTATGTTGCTTCTGTCTGTGAAGCTTTTGTCCTCTTCCTCGTAATTGCACTGAGGCTCAATGCAGTGTGTGTGTGTGTGTGTGTGTGTGTGTGCGCGCGGGGGGGGGGCTGCAAATGTGTGTGTACTGTACATGCATGTGTCAGAGAAAAAGACAAAAAAGCGAGGAGAGGCTGGTGTGTGAGGGGGGATGCTGTGTTGTTTGAGTAAGTGTGTGCATGTGCATATGCACTTGTGTTTGTGTGAATCCGCCTCCTTTGCTTTTCATCTGTTGCCTATGGTGCAATCCGCAACCCTGCTCCCAACCGGCTTCCTCGTATCCACACACAAATACACACTGACACATACACACACACACACACACACACACACACGAGAACACACTCAAAGCCCTGCAGTGAGGTTGTTAGCAGGTGTGTATAGTTTATGTTAGCATTAGCCGAGTTAGCCTAGCCACTGTGCCCCCCAGTGAGTCTATGTCTCAATAGAAGCCAGGGATTTCTCTTCATTTTAGGGCTGAAGGGAGGGCCTCGGTTGCACTCACACACACACAGACACATTGGGGGGCCTGAGGGAGGGCCAGTAACTGAGCCACCAGCCAAGGGAGCTGGACCAATTACATTGTTAGGATAAATGTAGCGCTGGCTATGCATGGATTGTGGTACTTAACAGCCGGCGCGAAAAAGAAAAACCCTCCCTTCTTCCCTTCCCTTGCCTTCTCCTCTTTCCCGATCGCCTGGGCGGTTTTAAATGGAGGGGAATTTAAAAACAGATTTATGGGTCAGTTAAATATAGTAGGCAAAACTGATTCCCTAACCAATCGCCCCTCCTCCGTAACTCCCTCCTTCCATCCCTCCCTTGTATCACCACCACCCTTCCATCCCCCCAGTTTTTGTCTCCATTTCCCTCCCTTTGGTCTTTTATAAAATGATATATCTCTTAAAAAGGATGGAACAGTTCCCCCAGTGGAACGCTCAAACACAAATTGACAATCCAGGCCTTGTGGTTTAATAGGCACCCTGTATCTCTCTCTCAAGCTTCCCCTCCCTTTCTTTCTTTCTATCTCTGTCTCCCTCCCGCCTTCCTCTCTCCTGTCTCTTATTCTCCTGACCAACAAGGACTTATTAAATGAAGCCTTAACTAAATCTGAGTTAATGAATTATTCTAACACCTACGATGTGATTATTGTAATTAATGGACCACCGACGTACCTACCTTCACACCAGGTTTCCTAAATGAACATCTTGCTCAGGCCTAATGTCTTTCTTTTTGACAAGGATTTAAAGCTTCCTCTGTCTGCCTTTTCTCCTCTTCGACTAACAACCCAAAATGCATTGTGGGAGAGAAATATGTGTCTGACGTTCATTTTTCTTCTCTTAGGAGAGAAGAAAATTACCTGTACTTATTTATATTATGGCACTTAAATGAGTGTTTAAAGGATTAGCATGATCTCAGTTGGTACATTTTTATGTCATCGCTAGTTTCTGTTGGGATGGTGACTTCACATAATTTGCTTTCCATTTTGTCAACAGGCTTAAGTCCGTATGATGGTATTGGGGAATGTTTGCATTTGGATGACAAGCATCATTTGGCAATCCAAAATGTTTGTTATAGTGGCAAAGAGAATCCCTCCTCTGTAGCACTGCTATTTTGGATGTGTTTTGCTGCTTTTCCTTTAAAAATCTTCTTGAGGAGGGGGCTGTTTCACTAAAAATGTGTTTACCTCACCACACTGAGAGTTGTAAATGCAACGGTTAGCAGGTTTTCAGCAGCATGCATGGAGGTGCGAATCTTTCCTCCTCACCACACGCTAGCCTCCAGCGCCAACACACAGACATGCACACAGACTTTTTTTTTTTTTTTTTTTTACACACGTACACACTCTGCCTGCTTCTGCTTTCTGCTAATCCTGTGCACCAGTACAATCCACTTTAAGGGCTGTGCAACTGCAGCCGCGCCAAACAGGCCACAAGTTTGGTTCCTTCTCCAAGACACACAGTTCCAGGCCATGTTTGAGATTCTGTTTCAGCAGCAGACACACAGACCAGCACTGTTCAAAGTTCTAGTTGTATAAAAGCAGATAATTTGACAAAAAACAACCTTCCTGGTGTCGGCGCTAGTTCACGAACCTCGGCCAAGCCTTTCATCCTGAAGCCAATGTGTATGGGGCAAACATTCAGTGAGCTTTGATTTTCTACCCATTTAAGAAGATTCGGTCATGCTTAATCCAGTTTCTCAGCCAAATTTCCCTCCGAGCTGGCAATTATGGCTGAATAAAGTGTATACTTTAAGTACTGCTGTTGTTGCTGTTGTTATAGACCCTGCATCGTGTAGTACCCCCCTTGTTGACCTGAAGCTAAATGGAAGAAGCGAGCATCTAATGTGAGTCAAGTCAACCAAAGTAGATGAGAACGAGAGGCCAGCACCTCAGCTATATTTATGTATCTCAGCACTATGAAGAAATCAGTCTCATATTGTTAGAATTCTTCACATGTTTTTACCTGTCCTTTACTCCGTGCTGTTCTGTACTGTGGTGTTAATGTCACATTATTTGCAGGATAGAAACTGACCAGTAGTTAAGCTAAAGCATGGCACTTACGTCATTTTTCAGTTTTGTTGGCAGGTGTTCTGCATCACTACTCTGGCTGTGTAAATTGCAGGCTTCATTTCAACATATCCTTCAACTGTGTATGATCTCTCAAAGCTTGCTTAAATTTGCTGCCTCTGGTTGATGGTGCTGTAGAGCTGATACTGCTAATTGTATGTTCAGTAAATAACTGAGAGGTTGGAGATGCAATGCCGTGTGAGCTGAATATCCGATAGCCAAGATCTCTGTTATCTGGCTGCATTATCTATCTGTGTTGATCTCAGCAGGCAACAGCACTATTCTCCACATTTTAAAAATGACTGGAAATATTATTTACTTTGGCTTTGTAACATTCACCATACTCCTATGGTTGCGTCAGGTTACCTCTCCTTTGTCAGGATGCTTTCTTGTGTTTCAACAGGTGCATTTGAATATCTCTTTTATTGGTATTTTAATTCAAAGCGACAATCTTGTTTCTCAGATAAACATGAGTGAATAAACTTTAACTGCATCAGCTAAGGAAAGTCTACAATTTTTTAGCTTCTTTGTTTGCATAGTCTTTGTCACTGGTTGAATTCTAATACATATGTGCTATGCTGCAAAACAGTGGAAGGGTTTTTACATCTAAGCCCAAGGAGCATAATTTTCTTTTTTTCCATTTTTTTTTTTGTCTTTTATATATCAGGTCTTCCAAACCAGAAGCGCATACTGCATCTCCCAGGTATGCTCATTGTGTAGAGATGTGAGGGGTACAGGGTTGACCCATGTGGACCCTCGGCTGGTCTGTGTGCTCTGCGCCTGCAGCAAAAGGCAGCCCAGCACTGATGAGAATCCCTATAATTGGCCCAAACCTGCACACATGGCCTCAAGCTCCTCCACTCTACATTGCCAATGAGAGAGTGGAGGATACAGATGGAGAAAGTAAAGCAGAAAAAAAAAAAAGAGAGCTGACCTGACTGAAGATGCGCTACACACCGGGGTCTGTGAAAAGATTTTAAGCTGGAGTTACCAAATTCTGAATAATGGCTTTAAATTAAGCAGCTCTCCTCACTGCAATAATGTTCTACTTTCTTATGCAGAGTCAATCAGACTTTGAAAACTCTCCCAAGAGACATTAACATTATTTCTCTGGCTTTCTTTCAGTTTCATTTCTTTATCCCGTGTTTATTGTTCTTTTTGTACCTCTAATATATCCCCTCTCTTGCATACATCTCCTTTGTGCCCTTATCCATCTAGATCCATACATTGCTCTGTCTCTTCGTTTTCACCATCAGTGCATATGTGTGTATGTTTGTGCGTATGGTGCACCACTGCACGTGGGCCTGCTATCTCCTAGCCACACTTCTGGGGCTGGCAGTGGGACAGAACATCCTGAGGGCCCAAACTTTCCCCGGCTCCCCAACCCCTCCCTCCTCTCTCTGTTTCTCCGTCTGTTAGCCATCCAAGAATATGCCAGTCAGGTCCTGGGCAATCTGCATGCTGCCCTCCTGCCATCTCCCACCTCCTCTCTCATCCTCTCTCTCGTTCTCCTTCTCTTCTTAGCATCCATTGCCGCTTCCACTTTTTCCTTTTTCTAACCCTCTCTTTGCATCTTTCTGTCCCACATTTTCTCTCCATATTCCCCGCCCTGCTCCTTCCCTCTCTGGCCTTTGGCAGCCACTGTAAACCCACTGCATGAAGTGGTGTCTGTTTGTAGCTCAGTACAGTATGTGTGGTGACGCCCCCTGGACATGTTGGCACGCTCGCTGACAGCTTGATTTGGACCCAGTGTAGTAGAGAGAAGCAAGCTAGCATTAGAGACTGTAAATTTATAAATCAGGTCCATAATAAGGGGACTTTTTTGTGTTTATCTACATTATTTATTATTCATTTTTGAGTTGTAGCTAATTTCATAATAAAAACTTGTCAGTGAGTATGTGGTTCTTCCACTTCCAACTAAAGTAAATCAATATTTTTGTAATGTATTGTATGTTTTGAGCTTGGCATTACAATATTTTACTTTTACCCTTTCAGAATTTTTTTTCCTGCTCTGTTTAAGCATATTTATGAGCCTGTAGTTTCCCTATTATCTACGCTGTTGATGACTGTTACAATACTGTATTTCAGCACTAAAATACTACACAGCTGCAATAGTTCAAGATAAAAATGTACTCTACTGCAAGCATGTCCAGTTACAGTACGCTCAAGGAGACGCAAAGCTTAATCCAATGGCATTGACTAGAATAGAACAAAACTGCCATTTCTAATCAATATCTGATCTGTAAATACTATTATTGCTCTTCTGAAGCCTGATGTGCCTGTATCTGATTTGTATCAGTTGCCATGGGAAATGACATAAAATAGCAGAGAATTAAGGTCGTGACCCAAAATGTTGTTGTTCATTACTCCATTATCTAATACTACCACAATTTTCACCTCCTGTCTACTTAAGTCTGTGCTTTAAACAGTTCAGTACCTGCAAGAGCATTTCTTTAGTTTAATGGAAATCCATAGGGCTTTGTGTTTTGTATTATCATTGCAGAATGAAGAAAAAGGTTTCTATCTTTAACTCTATGAACCCTATCTTATTTTCAGAGGAATTCACTTCTTTTTACTTCTAAGTTCTTATCTTGGTCATTTTAAGAGCTAGCCATACATGTTGGATCATGTTTTCTTGTTTGTTTGATGTTGTTTATCTCACAACAGTCGAGGCTATATGTGCAGATGGTTTATATGGGAATTTATATCAAGGAAAAAGGTATGTCCCAGTTGACTCAGGGCGAAGGCAGGGGACACCCTGGACAGGTCGCCAGTCTATCACAGGGCTACACTTAGAGACAGACAACCAAGCACACTCACATTCACACCTACAGACAATTTAGAATCACCAATCAACCTCAAAATGTTTTTGGACTGTGGGAGGAAGCTGGAGAACCCGGAGATGCATGGGGAGAAAATGCAAACTCCACGCCGAAAGATCCCGGGTGTCCTCACCGGGACGCGAACCAAGTCAAGGTGCTAACCACCGAGCCACCTTGCAGCCCATGATACGTGGTTACACAGAAAAAAAACAAGAAACCACTGATGCCTGTTTATTGAGAATAAGTTTTTATGTTTTTTTAGATGTCCATTAGACCCCAGACTGAGAGAACAAGGGTGTGGAAATGGGTGATAAAGTAAACACATTACTTTGCAGAAGCTTGATCTGATGATCTAGATGTTCTACACCTTCGCAATGATGAGTTCAGGATTGATTCAAACAAGAGTAATGGGTGGAGAAACAGACATAAAGCTATATGTATTCGCAATTTTTTATATATAATTCAAAATCATTTTTTTCTCCAACACTTCATTGCATGGATGTGCAACTAGCATCACTGGAAAGGTCAAGTCGTGCAGTTTAGCCTTAATGTACTCTGCACCTTAATGCAATGAACACAATCATGAGTAATTAAACCAAGAAGAAGGGATGAGAACTTGGACACAATGTGCGTCCATTAGAAGTTAAACATTGTTGCATGTAACACTGACCATAATTTCCATCATGCTGAGGTTGTCACGACCCTTGAAAATATTTTTAATTTAATTGCTTTACATTAAAGCATCAAATTACTCATTATAACTAGATTGTGATTTTTTGGTTATTTGTCCAAGCAGTTCAAGGTCCATACAGTATATACACACAAACTACAGTCCATTGTCCGGGGGTGGGATGAAACAGTGAGACACACCATTGGGCAAATGCCCTGTTGTCATTGAATGTTATTGATCGGCCATGTAGTTTCAGTGTATAAGGATTCCTGCGAATTCACTGGAGGCCACATCTGCATGGTAACAAATGGGAGCAAACACGGCAGCTACTGTAGCAGGACCTCCTGCGAGAAAAGGACTGATTAATGCAGACTCCTCCAGGGTTAAGGATGGAGGGATGGATGGATGCTAAAGAGGAGAGCCTGGCAGCTAACTCCAAATGCTACGGGGAGAGTGACGAGAGGGAGGGAGGAGAAGGAGAGAGAACATCCGGGGGCAGGCATGCAGGAGCAAATACACACACACACACACAACACACACGTGGGGAGGATTTTGACTCTTTAATCTTGCCCTGTGTTGCTTTGATAAGGAGAGAAATCCCTTCCTTGCAACGAAGATAGAGCTGTTCTCCTTTTGTCTTAAAGTTACGGGCATATTTATGCATGAGCTGTTTATTTGTGTCAGGCTTACAAATTAATTTTTCAGAGTCCTCCAAAACATAAAGTGTGTGCCCAAGTTTAATGTGACTTTGCAGAGTTTTCAGACAAAGCGAGTCACAGCTGATGCCTGCGTATCGATTAATTCTGACTCTAAAGAGCAACTTCCGTGACTGCAGTCAATATTTACATTTACAAACTCACTTCAGTTCACATTCCTTTTGACTCTTTCAATCAAGCCTCTCAAGACCAAGTGCATGCCAAACCAGCAACAGGTCACAGGAACTCAAGGGCACCACAGCTGTCACTGTTCCCCACTCTCATTTTCCTTCTAAAATTAAATATGCACATGCAAAAACTGGGGCAGAAACTTTGACAAAATGACTTCTAGCATGAAGGAAACCTATTGAATGCTAGCCTTATCTCAGCATCCTGTCCTCAAGTCCTTCCACTTACAATTCTACTTCACTAACCAGCCTTTTTATGTTACCAAAGTGTTTTTATTGTGGACCCATCAACATACAGCAACAGCTCTTCTTGGCAGGCTTTCATTAAAAACCAACAATATCAAAATTTCCTCTTTTTATAGCTCACAAACACACACACACATATAGGTATACACTTACACAAATATTATGTAGCTGTCAGAGGTGCGGAGCTCTGTTTTGAAGCTGCTTCCAGGCTTTGAAGTCTCTGACCTTTTGGTTTTGCTTGTCACACGCTGATGCAGAAACCAGATTGTCAAGTTGCCACTGCCTACTGCCACATTCCACAGCGACGGCAACCGGGAAGCCATTTTTTAAAATTATATCTCTGTCGCTGCCGTCGACAGGCCTTCTCTGTACAAAGTCGTGCACTGGAGCATGCATACACACTCTCGGCTACATAAACAAGCACAGATACCCAAGAACCAACTGATTGAGAAACATTTTCCATTCTCTAATCTTCATAGCGAGACTTAAATTCTAAATTATGTCATGTCATGGCAAAAAAGAAGGAGAAAAAAAAGAAATGGTCTAAAATACATGAAAACAAAGGCGATAGACAGTGTATGTATACATAAACAAAACACTGCTGCGTAAGTAAGCACCTCTGTTCTTGTGTGTGTGTGAGGGAGACCTGCATACATCTGTTTATGAGTGTTTGCTGGCATTTTATGTCTCTTAGGACTGCTTTTTTTTCTTTCCTTCTTCTAGACAGTTACTCATGCACTTAATTTATGGCACACCTGCAGAGTGTGTGTGTGTGTATGTGTGTGTCTGTGGTTCTAACTGTGTGGTAACTCTCAGGCTCACAGTGGAACTGTTGATGAAGGAATGCTGCTCCCTCTGACTCACCTGATGATTTGTCTTTTACTTTGTGATCAGCGCAGCAGGCAGATCCCACACAATGGGAGGGTGATGAGCAACACACAACAGCAGTGTATTCTTTTTTTTTAGTCCAGGGGTTGAGAGTCAAAGATGGAAACAGTTCCCTAAACACTTGGTGTTGAAAATATATACATTTTAGGATATTAGCTAGAGTGTTGCCCGCACAGAAACAACAGGGTAGCTTCATAAAAAAACATTTTTAGAAGTGCACTAAAGTGTGAATCCCGTCCCACGATACCGATAACTTACTACATGTGTGAAATGAACAGTAGCTGATCAAACATACAAACATATGAGACAACACACCCACTCACACTTAGCCACACACAGTCCTAAAAAAGAACTCAGCCCCTCATGAGACCTGCTGCAGAAAGGCGTTAGATACACACTAAGCCAGTATAATCACATAATCAATGACTAAAAAGTTCAGTCCGCTGCCCTTTCTTAAGACAGGCACTGACAGACAGGCAATGGGAAAGAGCTGGGTGGGTGGTATTTAAAGTTCACATGTGTAAAAGCTTTGAGCTAGGCCTTGGATGGATGGACGCACTCATTTACATTTCTGCTTCTTTACACTCACGTCTGTCTCCTGAAGCGTGGTCTATAGAGGATCACTCCAGCATGCTGCCATCTTTCTATTTCTCTCTCACACATACACACACTTTGTCCTCTCAGATGTGTAAATACAAGCCATGCTTCCAGTAAAGCCTCTGGGCTTGCTAGAGTACACTCTAATTATGAGAAATATGATTTAGAGGATGCATTTGTTAGAGTGGTTACTGTTTCTTGGTTGAGGGGGAGTAGATCTCCACAGGTACTCTTCAGTGTGGATGGAAGTCAACAGAACAGTGTGATAATCTTAACCTTAACCCTAGGTAACTGTCTGATATATCAAGCTTGTGGGGAGGTGTTCATTGCAGATTTAAAGCCAAAAATGTGTGCCATCATACATACTAAAATAACTTATCATTACATGTCAGAAAATACTGTAAAATTACCATTGGAGTTCTAAAAAATGACTCTTTTTATAAATATGGTTCACGTAACAATCAATCAGTTTGTGAGGTAAAACGACACCTCTATATTTCAGCAGTCAATAAAAGTCAAGTCAGTTTTATTTATATGACCGACATCAGCAATTACAAATTTGGCTCAAAGGGCTTTCTGATCTGTACAACTTATAAGCTTTTATTGGTCAAGTAGAGCATGGCACTAAATATCTCTGTGTCCATTTCTAAAGTTGTTGCCTATCGGTGAACATCTGCAGAGGTAAGTGGCTTGACTGTCTGGTTGTAAGTGTTCACTGTAATTACCCAACCTCTGTTAAGGCAATGTGTAATGTTTGTATAATGGAATTCTTATAAAATTAGTTTGTGGGCAGTAAGAATGTCTGATATCTTGAGTCATAAGTTTAAGTCAGACTGTTGAATGTTGTTCTTAGGGAAGATGCTGCTTAGGTATTGAAGCTATTTTAGAAAGGTTGTGTTTTGCTCATATATCTTGTTTGTGTGGGTCTTTGTGTGCGTGTGTAGAAACGACATTACCTTTTACGTTTTATGTCACAAACTAGCTTTAGGTTGCATTAGGTCACGTGTTATGAAAGAATTTTAAAGGTAAAAGTTTAGGGAAGGTTATCTATGTCACTGCCTGCATGTCTTGTTGTGTCTGCACAGTGTTTGCAGTATTTAAACCATATGTTTGTGATCAGCAACAACACATGGCACGAGCATGGGATCCTGGGAAAGAAAGGAGAGAGATGGGGCCCATGCATCCTAAGCAGCCACGGAAAAAGGACAGACAACATACTGGATGGCCTCTTTATTAGAAGGAGTTGGACACCAGGCTTATGTGTCCTTTTTGGCTCAGGTCAGCTCTTATTAAAGAAATACATTTTTCTCATTCCTACATTTGTCTTGGCAGAGATTTCCACTCCCCCTGCCCTTGTCTCACGAGACAGTAGGAACATTAAAGTACCTGAAAGGGATCAGCGTTAAAAATGGCTATCGGGTGGTGACAGTCAGGAGTAGCGGTGGAGCTACTTACTCCCCGCAGCCATGTGATGGTGATGTGATCTAGTTTAAACAACAGCTGTTTGTGATTCCAGGGGAAATTAGGAGCAAGATTCCCCTTGAGATGACAGTGGCTCACTACTCCAGTTATCTAAATGAGGTGTCTCCACGTCTCAGGCGCGCTCACCTTGTAAAAACACACTACTTTCCGCTCTATGGTCTCTGATGTGTGATGCCGTTACATCACCGCACCGCTCTGCTTTGTCTTTCCCTCTCTCTCATGGATCACAACACAAACTGTCCGACTTGTTCCCTTTCTCGCTCTTTTCCTACTTTCCTCCTTTTGCTTCTTTCAAGTCTGCCTTTAATCGAATCTCATGTTCTCACAGTGTCCCTTCAGGTTTCATAAATATCACCTGTTGCTGTGCATGTGTGTACTTGTGCGTACAAAGCCATCTTCCTGCCTGCCTAGGCGCTGTATTGAAATGATTAGTGAGCCATTTTTTATGATGCTTCCCTGCTTTCTGGGCCTGTGAATACTTGTACAAGACTTAGACCACGCTCCTCTCCATCCCCCAGCCTTACCCCGCAGCTATCCTTGCCTCGTCCCATAAAAATGATGCAATAGAACTGAATTAAAAAGGCTGACATAATCTGTAAATGTAGCAGTATTCTGCCCCCTATAAATTCCATTAAATTGCGGAAAAAAAAAAAAAAAAACTTCAATACAAGTCTGCTTTTTTTGTGACACATTTAACCCCTCTGTGATTGTTTCTGTAGCACGAGGCTTTGTGCTGCTTCAGCAGTAGAATGTGGAAATGAAGTCATGAATACTGGGAGTGAACAAAGTTATTGACAAAATGTTCACATTTCTTAGATGAGGTAAACACCATCGATTCTAGGAAAGCCGCTGAAAAACACAAATGTTAGACAGTGATTGTGCAGTTTGGTGCTGTAAGATGCACATTCTATATTCTAATATATTGTCTATAATATGCTGTGTGTGACAATTTGGCAACTATTTAGTAGAGCATGTTGTTTAGTGTAATGCTTTGATTCAATCAACGCGACATCACCTGTATAATACTTATTAGAAAACTCCTGTCAATGAGTAGAAAGTCATTTATTTACATACTAGTTGCACCAAATCACTGAAGTGAACACATGCATTCTTATACTACATATATGTATTATTAAAACATCTTAAAACATTAAATTTTAAGAGGTAAGCGCAACATAATTTGCAACCACAATAATTTGAAAATCACCTTTAAATTCTTACATATGGATCTGCAAACTGTTTTTCATCTCTGCAAACTGGATGTTTAGGGTAGCTGGAAACCACATTTTATAAAAAATAAGGATTCTAAATTTGACTGGCATTAACTTTTAAGTACTTCCACTGCTCCAGTGTTTTTGGCTTCCCAGAATTCCTGCGAACCCATGAAACCCTAGTGAGGTCCCAGCCTCCCGCTCTCCCCTCACATGTCTTTTACCAGGTCGTATTGTTGCTGTTCCGTGTCAAGTTGTTGTACCAGCCAACACATGGGTGTGTTTAATTAAAGTTATATAGCCACTATAAATGGAGGTGCCATTATGGATAAGGAACATTTATGGGTGCCTAAAATATTAAGCAGCTTCTTTGAAGTATCAGCCACATTATGGCTATGAATAGTAAAAGTTGTGGGGTAAAATGCATTCAAATGATATTTACCTTTTTCCATAAAACACCTGGGTTTGATGTTGAACTTTATTGTCCTAGTAGAAGTATTAATTGGTTATTTTAAAAAAGATTATATTGGCCAACTGAAGAGTTTTATAAACTGAAAAGCACATTGGCAGCACATGTAGATGTCTTGATGTATGAGAATGGGACAAGGTGCAGCGCAGTGCTAAAAGGAAACAGCCTGAAATACTTAAAGTTTGGTCACTTGAGCTTAAGGGAAGATGCTGTAAAATCCAAGCTCCAAGGTGGACAATGGCTTTGCCTTCCCTTTCTTGTTGGAGGCTTTAGTCAACTGTGAGCTAAAGAATTACAGAGAATTTGTTGTCCAACCGCTGAATAACATTAATTTGTCATACGAAGTGTACAATATTTCTCTTTATGCAGATGATGCCTTCATGTTAAACCAACAGTGAAAAATGAAAAGGCATAATAAACATGTAATTTATTGTATACTAAAATGGAAATAGAAAGCCACACTAAGAGAATCTTATCCTCAAGATAGAAACAATGTGAGAAAATAACATCTGTACCAGCCTTTCACTGAGCTGTGATTCTTGCAGTCTTAGAGCTAAAGGCTTTGTTGTCAAGTTCTAGCCACAAAAATAACTTCTCACACCAGACTGCACATTGGCCACCAGTACTCCCACAAATATGCACTCATTCATCAAATCAATGCATTCCCCTCCCATTCACAGAGATCTCCTCCAGCAGAGAACAGCACAGCCCAGCACAGCAGCAAACTAGACATGTCTGTTGGAGACTTCACAATGGTTCAGCAAGCAAACATACTTCCCTTAAGGCCCTTGGGACAAACACAGCATCAAGCAGAGGGACTCCATGAGTGGTTGCTGCTGTCTATTTTTTTCCTTCTTCTTCTTCTTCTTCTTCCTTGTGTGTGTGCGTTTCTCAATGTGTACTGTGTTTACGAGTGTGTTATTTTACTGTTGCACCTGTATGTTTCCGTATGAAGAGATGATCCTTCACAAAGAAGTCAAACTGGTAATAGCACACTTTACATGACCGCTCATCATGTTGTTTGCTCAGCTTTGGGTCAAATTAAAATATTTTTGGCTTCATTTGTTTTCCATCTCTCGACAGCTCAGCGTATGTCAGTTATGTAATACACTGCAGCTAAAGCACATTGAAGGAATAAAGCTAGTTTTGGAGAAAAGGCATCACCACGGGGTTGGCTAAATGAAGAGAATCTATCCTAAGGCAGCCTTGCATGTATGAATGTGATTGTAGTTGTGAAAAATTAAAGAGATGGGCTAGAACAGATGAGCGGATTTTTAAATTTATTTTTTTTTTGAAATATTTTACTTTTTTCTAGCCTTTGCTGATCTGTCTTCACTTAAACTACCAACTCCTGTGGGCATCAATTATCTTTTCTTGTTGATAACTAATCATTAATTATGTAATACACTGTAGCCGTAGCTTATGGAAGGGAAGTGCAGCCGACTTAACTTTGGGCAATGATAGTCAGACATATTTTGCAATCAAATCCAAGTTAATTTAATGGGATATCATTTTGGCAAAGCAACAATGTTTTTGGTCCTGGATCTGAAAGTGCTCTTGCAGTGACACATGCAGCTATCTATGGGTTGGCATGAATCACTGAGCAAGTAGGGTGGGGGGTCCACCCGGGTTGGCACAGCACACTGGGCCTGTCAGAAAAAGCGGGAGGGGTGCACATTCTTCACCTCCCCCAGAATGGCACCTTCCAAAGCGGATCCCCTGTCTACCCATTCCCCAGGCCCCAGATAAGAAGCTCATCCGTCATCCACTGGGGCCGCATTAAATTTTAACTCTGGTTACCGAGTGTGGCCATTCAAACTTTTATCTCAAACCTTCTTTATCTTCTTTTCATTAAGTTCTCAAGCACTAATAGCCCTGCGAGTCTCCGCCGGGGTAAGGATGATGTTCTGAATAATGAAAGCTCATTATTTCTCCACAGAATGCTTGTTAATTCAAATGATGATATTAAAACTATAGTAGCCCTCAGCAGTCGGGTGATTTCTAGCATACTTTATCATGTATCAATATATACTCTGTTTGTCAAAACTGCCCCGAGCCTGGGCTGACATTCTCCTCCCGAGGAGTGGAGTGCTTCAGCAGGCCTGCAATACTCTAAGGTGACAACTGGCAGAGTTTGTGCCTTTAGGAAAGTGGTGGGGGGAATGAAGGCAGTGATGGGGAGACGGATGAAACTCAAAGAGCCGTCATTGTGCTCCCATGTCTATTCGACATTTTTCCATCATGCACACACGAATACCCAGCTCTCCCCACACACACACACGCATGCACGAATAAACTCACATCTGTCATCCTCATCTGTCTTGCCTGATATATGCACATGTGAGCAGACATTGGCGCATATTCGCGCAAGTTCATATGAAAACACACACAAGTGCGCATGCACATTCACATGCACATGAACACCCATGGCTATTAACCTTTAAATATACCACTCTACTATTTTATCTTCAAGACATGAGTTATGCCCAGGGATGTTAGTGTAATAATTGTGAATGAATTTTGATATCTTTTTTTTTTTTTTCAGATTCATCATAATTCCTGTGTCATGGACAGTATTCACATCATTAAGTGCAACTGTTACAGTCGGTTAGATTTGTTGGTTGTTGCTGTCAATCCACTGTCAGAATAGGTGTCTTCTTGTTACTGCAGAGATTAAAGAGATTACGAAGAGATTAAAAAATACAAACTGGGAAATACTTTCAGCAACCTTCTTTACTGACGTCTTCTTGTTTTATGATGTAAAACTGTAAAACTAGCCAAATTAGGCAATGACATACTACATTCACAGTATGGGATTATTGGATTATATAATGTCGCAACTAAAGAAGAACCGATGCTGACACATCTACAAGTCAATCTAGAACAGAATATGTCCTTTGATCCACTTTCCCTAACAATTTCTGTCACTAAATTGACGTTCTCTGCTACTGTAGATGCCCTGTGTTTCGAGACAATCAAGAACCCAATACAAGATAACACACATTCAAATAAGATGGGAAAAAAAACATTTGAAAAAAATGAATGAGTCAAGTGTTGAAATTCCACTGAGGATCTCTCTGCTCTAAATATATCCATCTTATTCCATTACCTGAAGCGCAGCATTTATGTTTTGGCATCTCCTAAAAAAATGCCAGTGGTTCTTTGCTTGAAATGCATATCTGGGGGGTGAATGTGATGACAATATGTTTCAAATAGTGCGGAGGGCATATTTATTTTGAGTTCCTCGAGAGAACAAAACCAGAGAAAAAAGGAGGAGAGAGGAGAATTCAAAAAGGCCTTAGGTGCCTTAGATGACACACTTTGATAGGTGTGCTCCTGGACACGCCTTGTTAACACTGGGCCAGATGCAAGCAAAATAATATATCATCTGTATTATGTGTTTGTGTGTGCATTGTATATGTGTGCAGATATATCCTGTGCAAAAAAAGCTTGTGTGTGCAACCCCATTTGTGGGCATGTTCCTTTAGGACAGAGTGGGCATATGAGAGGGAGAGTTACGAGTCACAGAGCCAGGCTCTCGTACAGAAAAACACAACATAACAACAAGCCACACAGGCCTGACTGGTCGGTTTACTCTGCTGTAACTTACACTACGTCCCCCAGCCAATCCAACCCGATTATCTGTAAGCTTCCCTCCAGGCATCAGGTTTCATAAGGGAGAGCCTCGAGCACAGTGTCACTAAGCCACAGGCCTTCAGGGGCTTGAGTGGTATACACATCTACAATGCACATTTATGGTAATATCTCAATACATGTTCTCCAGAGCTAAAACCTACATGCAATTTGAAGGAAAGAAATAGACCGGAACAGGTTCTTTAATCAGTTGATGTGGCATGTCGCCATTGGAAGATGGATGTCAGAAAGAGCAGGTGGAGGTGTGGGAGTGGGTGAAGAGGTCAAAGATCAGCGTTTGGAGGTTAAAAAATTTAGGTTCAACCTCATGCTTATAAGGTTAAAACATTTCTTCTGCTCACATACAAGGGTTAAAACCTGTCCTGCATTTTAAAAGAGAGATGTGGAACACTTGTGTTACCTGCAAAGACTGCTTCAAAGAAACATATCAGCTGTCAGTTAGGACGAAACTCATTACTCCACTTTAGAGGAGTTTCATTTAAAGAACTCAAGTATTTAAAGGTAGTCATTTCTAACTGATCAACAACTGTGGCTACAATTTATTATTATTCTTTAAATTTCCTATGATGTAACAAAAATGTCACTGTCATATAGTTTTTTTCTACAATCATGTCCAAAAGCAAAACTGTTCATTGCCTCAAACATTTCTCAGATAATATACCTGTCTCTTATCTATGCCGAAAATAAAGAGTGTTTTTGTGTCTTTCTCTTTCTGTCTGCTTTTTATCTCGCTTTATGCCCCTGCCCTTTTCCTTGAAAGGCTTTTAAAGGAGCATAGTGAGTACTGAGAGAGTGGCAGACAGCCAAGGACAGTGGACCTGGGGGTTAGACAGCATTAGTCGGGAATTAGACACACTCCCGCTCAGACTGGCACACTGGCCATCACTACTGCTACACTGGCCCTTGGTTACTCCACAGTGTGTCTGCGAGTGTGTGTGCGTGTTTGTGTGTGTGTGAGAACAAGTAAATGCTGCCAGTTGCCAGTGGTGTTTCAGTGTTCCCAGTATCTGGCCAGTCTCAATAAGCAAAAAACCCACTGCGGCACCGAAAATCACGGCCTCAGATTATGATGCAGCTTTCTGGGTCTGTCTGGGTGAAGAGATGTTTATTGAGATTATCAGATGTCTGGCTCAGCTTCCCAACACACACCTGGACAGAACACCAGTGTTTGTGCGGTTTGACTTGTTTATTTCTTGTGAGTTGTCAAAAGCCCTCCAAACATTTGTCCTCTAATATCTGTTTTTATTGCAACGAAAAAAAGGCACTCCCTTGGTATACCTTATGCTTCATCTGATCTCGTCTCTGTAGTCATGCAGGTAAAGCACTGAGTTGCACAGGTGTCAAACTGAATTACACACCCTTCAAAAAAATTTTCCCTTATACAACTTTTTGTGCAGGCATGTCTCGATAATATACGGCTCTATATTACACTAGTAATTAACTTCAGCTTGAAAAAATGGTGAGAGCATTTAAAGGATATATAAGTCTTTGTTGGCTATTCGTGAGCATTTACACTGTGTTCCCTTTATTTAAACTACATTATATATGCGTGATGTGAAATACACTCATCTTTTGTAACTTAAAGTGTTTAATTTATATATTCTGTGGCTCATAATCTGGTTTGAAAAGCTATTGCATGCCTCAGCTCCCCCCCGCCATCTCTTCTACCTTCCCTTTCTCCCTGTCTCCCTCCCTCCATATAGTATACAGTGTGAGTGAAACAGTGTGGAAACTGTTGTCCTACCTGATAATGGATTTGGTGGCCCCCCTGCAGGCATGAACCATTGGCACATACTGAATACCACTGTGAGATCAATGGGAGAACGGGAGGACAGAAAAGGAGGGAGTTCGGGAGGGAGGGGAGAGAAAGAAGATGAAGAAGGGATGGGGCGGATAAAAACAAAAATCCCGTGGTTTCTCCTGTTTGCGAGCGGGGTAGGGTAAAGCCGCCGCCATAATCTGTTGTCAAGACACAAGGCCGCTGTAATGTCTTCCATCAGCAAGTGGATTATGTGCAGGGGAATTGTAATTTACACCAGCTTCACTTTTATGTGTCGCTCAGCTTAAAAGTTAATAGCATTTAGCTCAACAATAGCTCAGCCACATCGAACTCGGTCTGCAGCGTACCGATCTACAAGTGAGGTGCCATTGAAGTGCAGTTGTCCCGAACCCCAAACAATGGGGTGTTCCCACTGAGCTAATTAGCTGACGCCTGCCTATCTGCACACCACACATGCCCATTGTTGCTGTCACTGCACGAATCTCTGCTCCACTGTACTGGTACAGGCTATTGTTTGCCCAGGTTCTCTTCAATAATCCTATGTAACGCCTGCGTGTTTTGTCTTTAGGTAGCTAGATCCGAGTCCTGAAGTGACATGACCAGACATGGCTTTGGAGACAATATTTGATTTTCACTGAATTTCTCCATTTTGCCTTTTGTCTCACAGGAATAATAGGCCTTAAGAGATAATGCCTCGTGTTCACAACTCCAGTTATTGAAAATAACCTTCAAGAAAAATGCAGATTTGTGGTTTAAATAAGACTGCTGCGTATCTTCGAGCCATGTCTGAAAGATTATCTTAAAAACACACTTGAAAACCCTTGTTTGATTTGAAACAGAGAGATACAGTATATACACAGTGTTTCTATTTGACCCAGACAAGATGTAGGTCAGCCCATTAAAAATAGCAACAATTTGGAGGGCAAGTCTGTTATTTTGAACATCCAGTACTTTGTGTCAGACTACTGGCTGGGAAAATTAGAAGTGAGATTCTTAAAACACAGCAGCCTGAACATGGGGTAGACCTCCTGAGTCGCTTTCCAAAAACACATACCACCTCCAGTGTGTGGCTGGTGGAGAGCTGTAGAGAGAGCGAGAAGGAGAAAGTCAAGAAAACCTCAGATATTTTCCCAAACCATGTTGCCCTTGGGGAAGGCAGGTGTGATGTAGCGAGGTGTCCTCTGTTCCCTCTGGGAGCAGTTGAAAGGAGGGTGTAGGCATGTAGAAATGGGCGGTTGAGATATACAGATAATCCGACAACATGAGTTATGCATTTGAGCAGTGACGTGCGGTCAAGGGAGGCAGGTGAGGCTGTCACCACGGAAAGAAAAAATATATAATGATAAAATAATTTGAATGGTTAAATTTATCCAGTGATTTGTACTATACAGTATTTATTTTTTCATTTAGCCTCACCGATGTTGATAATTTTTTTAAAAATTTAAAATCGCTGAATTTTCGCATTTTCCCATTCAAATGCCTGGAAGAGAAGCCAGTAAGGCAGCAGCGAGCTGAGCCTCACTTGGATTGCACAATCCCTCACTTACTGTGCTGGCTGCCATGCAGTGACAGCGTACTGCTTGTCTGTATGTCACCAATAAAATGGTTCAAACACATTTAATATATGAACTGATTTTCCATAGTTCAGCTGATGTTTATAATAATGTAAAGTATTTTTTGTCACCAACTATATGTGTGTAGCGTGTTTCGTGTGCTCATAAAACAGCTGAGAAGAGGTTCTAGGCGAGGCAGGCAGTTCTCTTGCCTCATGGCAGGGGGCGCTCACGATCCCAGACATTCTTCTTGTGACTCCACTGCTGCAGAGTCAGTGACAGCAAGCTAGGTACACTCGACAATTAGTCAAGTCAAGTGCAGCGAGGGAAAATAGGGAGACTTACCAAAAAATAACAGATAATTTGTCCAGGAATGGCGCATAAACTTCATTTAAAGGTAAAGGTAAGACCGCAATAACTTAAAAAAAAAAAAAGAAACATGTGTTTTGTGGGCTACAGCTTGTACGTGTAAAGAATGCAGATATGAAACATAACACGTAAACTGCTGCCAATCAAATGGCAAATAAGCTACTCTGTAGAGTGTTTGTAAATCTGATTCTGATGAAGTCAGTGCGTCACCAGCCATGAACCTTACCGCACGTCACTGATTTGAGGGTGTGTGAAAACAGCTGCTTTTAGCCAGCCATAGTCCTAAAAGGTGGTAGACCAACCCTGTCAGTCACTGTGACCTTTGGTTTCACTATAAGAAATACTTCATACTATTAATGGCAGGTGAATATCAGGAGTGTCTAGGCCACTTTTAATATGTTGCTAATTAGCTTTAACACAAGAAGACAAACATTTCACTCTTGCCACATTACTTGCAGTTTGGCTAGCCTGGTTTTAATAAAGTACAGCAAAAGTACAGCGAAGAACCTATATTATAATGTCATGAAAGGACAGAGATATGAACAGCTAATATATTTGTGTGGCTGTTTTGTAAACAGTATGCATTTCAGATCTGTGATTTGGACTTCTGGTTGCTTTGTATGGCTGGAGGACCACACATCTGATGTGCCTTACATATGACTCAATCCAATGCTGTCTCCTAGAAACTGTGTTTATACAATACTAATTACTTTACCCTATTCCAAAGTTGAAGGAAACCTACCTCTGGAGTTATATGCACCTGTATATAATTTGCTAATAGGGAACTTTTTTGTAGTGTCAGAAGTGTCCTTTTTGTACCACATGCACACTGTAAATTGTAGTGAGGGTGATTGGGGGAGGATGGTGGTCTAACAAAGCACAATGCATTGACTCAGAACATTAGGATTCACACCCTTACTTGAATGTGTGGTTAGTTTTAGGCAAGAAACACACTTTGGCTGAGGTTAAGGAAAGACTGTAGTTTCAGTAGGTCAGTTAAGTTGCAGTTGCGCCTTATGGTTCATCACTGATGATATTTTCTATATTGCTCTTTTTGTTACCTTAACCAATTGCTGTAAGTGTTTTAACATAACCAAAAAGTCTAACAATGCCTTAGTTGCTACTCATGCACATTGTATTGTAAGATATTAGAGGAAATAATTCCATTTAGTCCTATGCTGGATAACAGCATTTTGCATAGATTTTTAGATTCTTGTTCTATCATTATGTTTATCGAAAAAAAAAAACTTAATAAGATATCAATCAGGTTTGACCGACCAAACTTTGTGTCTTTGTACCAAGCAAATGAAATTACAATTATTTACAATGTTTTCACATACATATTTAAAAAGAATTCTACTATTTTCTAAGTTTGAGAATTTCATTTCGGATGATCTCAAATCATCTCAACATGAACTTGTGATTTTGTCTTTATTTTCTAGCAAACACTGGAAATTGATGCATCCTTGCTACACAGGCAGCATGCTGAAATGTATGCAGTCATTAAGGTAGCCTACATGTACACAGGTAAGGGCTCGACCAGCTTTATTAGGTTCAGTCCCCTCTCCTGCCACACCCAGAGCCTAATATACTCTAAAGGTATATGAGGCGAATAAGTGCAGTCTTGAATAAGTAAAACTCCATTTCAGTACTCTGCTCTATTATTAATACCGAGCAGGCTGATCTTTGATTAAGCTACTCAAGTGTTCTTCCTGTGTGGGATTTTGATTAAGACTGGGCTGTGTCTTGGAGCAGAAGAAAATGGCGGCTCCTTCCCCTCTATTCAACTTGTACTTTCTCCATTTCTGTTGGTCTCTGTGCATTTGCATTTCTTCCACAGATCACAAACTTCACATCGAACTGCCGTTTTTCTTTGTCGTCTTCGCTGTCACAAGTGACAGTGAATCGGGAAGATCACATACACATTATGTAAAGCAGAACCATTCATCATTTCCCACCTGTTACATTGGGAGTTTCACTTAAACAAAAACCCATAAACTATGAAAACAATCCTACATGCTTTGGCACATCAGTCATTAGATTTTGAATCTTTTGAAGTATGCGCTATGGCACTCATAAATGAACCCATTTTCCACTCTATTTGTCAGTTCTTTTTGGTATGCATTTTAATTTTGAAGTGACAGGTTAATGGCTACTATTACATAACTGAACTGGTGTAACATGTTTCGTGTCTGTCACATTTAGACAAAGAAATGGCCAGCGAAGGGCTTACTGCGTGCCACGATCACTGAACTAAAGTCACCTGTCACTCTGCAATGTTTTCAAGAGCCTGCTGCAAACTATGCTTTCAAAGAAGTTGCAGTGTTTTTTTTGTTTTTTTTTTCAAGATCCTATGATGATACAAAAGCAAACAATGTATGTCAGTTGTTTAACTGGAAAACGGAAACTCTAAGACAAACACTTCAGTTTGTCAGCAAGCCGGCTAGGGAAAGATTGCTATACAGATAACTTCAAACAACATATGTGCCTGTGTAATTACATAAAAATGTCTTACCTTTGACAGGAAAGTGAAACATCAAGCAATATGCTACTTAAATGCTACTGATACAAAAGATGCAGAATGTCCATATTTTCATGATGGTTGCAGGACTGTAAGAAGAATCACATTGGTTAGAATTCCGAATTATGCACAGAAACACAGAGCACGAGGTAACAAGTGAATAATTCATATCCCTTTCTTAATGTAAAATCAGAACTAGTTGTGGCCAGAAACGCTGCAAAAACAGACTATGTACTGATAAATCTTCCCTGGATGATTCAACATCAAAACATCTGTGCATACACGCTAACACTACATCGCTGATCTTTAAATGTTACTACAGAAAAAGAAAAAAAAAAACTAAATGCATGTGTTTCATATTTGTGTTTAGAAAGCAAAAGCAGCAAGGAACGATTGAGAACACAAGGAAACGTCTTCAGCTGTGATGTCACGGTTCCTCGACGCTCATCGCCGCATCTCTTGTTAATTTGAACGGCCTGTTTACTGCACTGAGCCACCCGATCAATCCCCCCCTCACGCATTACATGCCACGAACACACGTGTACGCACACACGACACGGAAGCGCAACTGGGGAGAGATGTCAGTTGTCTTCCAAAGTCTTTTTCTTGTCCTCGAGGTGCTTTGAACAACATTTCAGTGGGCTCTCGTTCTATCCGCTCGCACCCGGTTTTCCCATGATCCTTTTATGAACACCTCCTCATGCAAAGCTTTCTTCTCCACTTGGGGCTACTTCTGTTCCATTATGCATGGTGGCGGGATTAAAACTGTAGACGCGATGGCTTCCCCCTTTCGGTGTCACGTGCAGGCACCAGGCGGCCAATGGCGTGCGAGTGTGGCACGCAACAGGGCGCCCCGCTTGGCCACCCACACATCTAGGGGAGCGGGGTGTATGTGTGAGGAGCACGGTATCAAACGGGGAACATCTGTGGCCACTGGGCTGTGGAGACCGGGGACAATGGTGGCCCCGGGGCAGCCGCAGAGCCCTGGACCGTGCCGCAAAGGCTAGACACAGGCTAGGGAGCCAACCATCCACACACACACACACACACACACACACACACACACACACACACAAACACACACAGAGGGGTGAGAACTCCATCCCAGTGCAGCAGGAAACAAATAAGGCTGATGCAAACTAATGCCTGCAACACACACACACACACACACACCCAACAGTGGACCTGCTTATGAATAGAACCAAAAGGTCTGAAACGAGTAGTAGATAATCTACTGAAAAGTGAAAGCTAGAACAAAATGAATCTGGCCCCAGTCGCTTTTAACTGCTAAAAAAAATGAAAATTCTTTTGCACAGCATTTGCAAAACGGTGAAACTGGCCATGATTTAAGGTTGCATTTTAAACGATTCAGTTGCAGCGTTTGCATTATGTCAATTTCCTTCAGACAGTGGACAAACAGAAGGGGTAGTTCACATCCCTTTAGATTCAGAGTTGAAGGATGTGTGCGGTAGCCAGCAGGGACGAATCTGAGAACAGGCACTGGCTACTTTTCACATATCTTGATTGTGTTTACTATCTGACCCCTAGTATTACAATTTTATAGAGCTATGTGAATCCATTCAGAGTTTCCTGTCCTGTCTTATATGTACATAAAAGAACTGAGTCACTCATTGCTATGCTACAGTAAATGCAGAGAGGTAAGTGATTCTCTATAAGCTCCCCGCAGAGACACATCAGTGCCGTTTATTCTTACAAGCAGAGATGATAACGCAGGCGTGCGTGCATACACACACACACACACACACACCCACACACACACACACACATATACACACACATTAATGCTGTGACGCACACACAAAACAGTCACACACCATTTGAATAACATATTCCACAGCTGCTGCAGCTCTCAATGGCCTCCCATGTGGCTTTTGTGTGTTGACATGTGTGAAAAGTGTGGGCATGGAAACAGACACAGATGCACATGGACGCAGACACACTCACGCATACACACACACACACACACACACACACAGCAGATCTGCTTATGTGCTGTGATGTCACCTTGTAGAAAAAGCCTGCTCCACCCTGTCATGTTGTGGTATCCCATGTCTACAATCAAATGCCCACTGACATGAAATATGACATGAGAGAAGTGCGTGCGTCAGTGTGTGTATGTGTGGACCCAGGTGCATAGAGCTCCCCATTAGGGATCTGTAGGCGGGTAGTGCTCCATCTCACTATACCAGGTCCCTAGTGTGTATCCACACACATGCACACACCTGCGTAACACTAGCAGTAGCTGGAGTTGTGTCATGAGTGACAGTGGAGTCCTTTAGAGGGTCTGTCTCATATGGAAACACTATATTCTTCAAACTTCCAGCAATTGAGGGGGAAAAGTTTTTTTTTTTGTTCCCCCTCTTCAGTGCCCACGTTCTGCATCTTTGCATCAGAATACAGATTCCACAGTTTTTCAGGGTTATTTAGAGTTATTAAAAAATCCAGTTACAAGGTTGCAGGCGATAATTTTTCTAGAAGTCTGTCATTCAGTAGTAAATCTTAGATATGCAGCCTTAAAATGATTATCTTTCAATATGTCACCCAAAGACATTTGTGCCATCAATCATTTTGCGAGCGGAGATGTCATGCTTTTCAGATGGGGAAGACCAAACCGTGGAGTACAGCGCTCCCCAAGATATAACACGTTACACTCTCACTATCTTGTAATTCACCTCTGTGCGTCTTCTCGCTTTTCTCACGCTTTTAATGAGTGAATCCTCTCACCACTCTGAGCCATGTGTTATTATTAGCTATATAGCACTGCAGTTTTGACAGGATGATTCATTTCACTTGGAGACAACACTGTCAACAAGTCATTTATTTGCACATCCTGTTTGAGTTTTAGATTTCATGCACAATCCTTAATCACAAAGACATACAAACACACACACTTGGTCAGAGATGCACAGATGTATTTTTTATATGCTCAGACACACCCTTTACACACACACAGTCATTCAGAGAGTTCTTGACAAGTGATTTTCTTCTTGTATCAACTGGCCTCCGGATAGGAATAATCATGCAAGATAACCCTGGGAAGGTAATCACAATGACAGATGTGAGAAAGAGTTCATTGCTGGTCAAAAAGAAGTCATTAAGGAGAGGATAACTACGAGCCATTTTGTAGGCTGATTCAGGATATTTGATAGTGTGTCAGTATTCACTTTCAGTTTTAAGATTGACAACAACGTAAAACATTTGCGTGAGTAACATTTTGACAGACGCTGCATAATCAGTATCAAAGACCACACTTTTGGAAACCTTTGGAATGCAAATGTTGCATTTTTTTTGATGTGCATCCAGTTAATAGATTTAAAATAGTTCAGAAAATGACATAAAAACTTTTCAGGCCATGTTTTTCCACAGCAGCAGCTGACTGACATCTGGCTCTGGCACGCCATAGTCCTTTAAAACCAGTAAACTTTCTTACAAGACATTCCCCACAACAGGCCCACATAACACCAGTTATGTTTGGTTAGTAATTTAAGACAACTGTCTGTTACAATTGTACAGAACTTATCTCTCTTATCGGGTGCAGTGGCATATGATCAGCTTGTTAAACCTCACAGCAAAGAGTTGTCCTGTGAACTCTTAAGTCAGTAGATTATAGTCTGAAATCTTGAGCTGTTACATCCATGATTTTACCGTCAATAGGTTACAAACAACCAATCAAGACCATCAGAAAAGCACTGACAATCTCACTCCGCATTAGATATTTAAACTTTGCTGCAGAGTTTAATTTTGCACAGGTTTTGCTTTGCAAGCAAGGCTAAAAAGGAGAAAAGTTTATAAGGTATGTAATGGGATTGCTAATGATAAAAAAATAAATAAAAATAGAAAACTGTATAATTTATTAAGTCATACACATCAGAAAGGAAAATACAGAGCCTCTGGGGAAAAGCTTGCTGCTACTATATAGTAAATAACATTCCAAGCGTGGACGAGAAGTGCCATTTCATTTAACCAAGGTCTACAACTGATTGACATTTGACCAATGCTATGTCTCTTTTGCCTTGTCCCCACATTAATCCCACTTCCTTGAACAAAATGCAATTCGGATCTGTTCATTTATGCTGTCATTCAGTGTGCAGCACCGATACTTTATAGATTTGAAATATAACAACAACAAAATGTCATTTTACTACTTTTTCTTTGAGATCTTATAATACGTGCCTCACCTGGAGAGTGACAGACTGTGATGAATTGACTTACAGACGCACACGCGCGCACACACACATACAAACATGCACACACACTGAGGGAGAACAACTTCGGGAAAGACAAGGAGAGAGGGCAAAGGGGTGTGAATGGAGAGAGAAGGAGGGAGAAAGGAGAAGGAAAGAGGGAGGGATGGAAAGAGAGAATTGAGTGAGAGGGGTTTGATATTTCTGTGGCCGTACACTTGTAAGCTCAAGCAGTTTCTTCCCTCCAAGGGACAGGGTCCGTTAAGTAGCTCTCCAGTGCCTACAGTTTAGAAAAGGACCCAGGCAATACTGGACTAATTTAATCAAAGGTTACAGGCCCAGCATAGAAACACAATATTATGGCGATTGTACAGAAAAAGGAAGGTGGGGGGATGTGTCATTTCACCAGGCGAGGCTTAGACCTGCTACTTTATCTCAACAGTGTGAAGGCTAAGTCCCCCAACAGTTTCCAACTGCTGGCGCTAACACACATTTCCATTTTAGCTAGCGGGCCAGCTAGAGAGGCTGATATCGTATGACTGGCTGGCCAGCCAGATGAGTGACTGACTGCCATGGCCAGGAGAGTGCAAGGTTGTCCCTGTTTATAAACTGTATTAAAGCATTTATTAGAAGTTTTTATAATATAAATAGTGTTTTAGTTTACCTGAAAATTTATTTCTTTTGTGAGTGACAGATACTGATTTGATGCAATTTAAAGAGGAAACTTTTTACGTATGATTCTTGATCCAGAACAATTCAAAACACAGGTGAACAGATTCATCATGATGAAGTCTTTCTTTTTAAAGTAATTACATAAGCTGTTGCAATAAGGTAATACTGCCAGGTCTTTCATAGTTGTTCAATCTTTTTTGTTCATTTCTAAGTTGCAGAGTGAGTCTTTAGCAGCTGTTTGAATACTAGCAGCATTGAGACAGATTGTAATCTGTTTAGCCCCGCTCACTGGCCATGTCACTGTATAATAAACTGTCATAGGTGTCAATGGTTCACCCCTAGGGATGTGTGAGTGTCTTCGTGCATGTGTACATATGAGTGCCTTCCTGTCTATGCTGTGAGTGTTTTCAGTCTGTGTGCGATCTAAGCTGCCCATGTCTGTATGTTCAAAGTTCTGTTTATTGAATGGACTTTACAACAGCATCCTGTAAGCAACATACACACACAATAAATACAGACAACACTGGATTGCCAATATACAAAATATTAGTCTGAATGTGGCACAGATTATGCCTAGATTTAAATATCCACAGGCCGCACATTACGATATGACATCCCCAGCTTGATTACAACAATAATTTACACAAAGCTCTGCTTATAGTACCAAATATTAAGCAGATCAGCCTTGATTCTAAATCATAAATCCCATAAGTGACCCTTGTTTTGTATTAGAGCCAGCGCTGGATCCACACACAGAATTAATACAATTGGTCTATTATGAGATTAGACCTAATGCACGCTCCATCCCAGCACACACATCAAGCTATAAATACCTCTCGATTAAAACCCAACATGATATGTTGCTAATCATTCTGCATGCAGGGCATGTAACTGAATAGTAAAGAAATGAGGTATATTTAGGCTGTGTTTCGTCATTTCAGCCACGCACCAAGCAGTTTGGCTGTTCTGGCTTCTGTCGAGAGAGACAGGGGAAGTGAAAGACATAATCTTGGGAATGTGCATGTGCGAAAAAGATCGTATGAAAAAAAGATTGTGCAGAAAAGTATCTAAAGACACTAATGTAGTGTTAGTTCTATACATCTGAATCGTTTACACCAAGACTATAAAACTAATTACCAAATAGATGGCTGAGATGTGAGTGACCAGTGCTGTGGCCTTGCTCGACGGTGATGGGGGCAGCTGGGTGGAGGAGGAGGTGGAGGTGGGGGGACTGGTGTCAGGGCTTGAGTCTATCAAAAAGAAATCAGCTCACCAGCTCTCTGGGTGCAGAAAGGCGCATCTCGTCGGCTTTCACGGACCAAGATTGCTTTCACCTGCATTCCCTGGGGCGATGCGCAAAACACAGGCCTCAGCCGGCCTGCTAGTCACACACACACACACACACACACACACACTCATGCATGGACACACACACATTTAAACGTAGAAACACACATTCTCTCTATCTTTCATGCCTGACTACAATAGAATCATATTAACTCACTCCATGCATTCCCAAACATACAGCGTTATGTGGGAACGTCGGACGGTGCAGAAAATCACAATTATAAGCGTATACATTTAGGGCGCCTTTGTTCCTGTTCCTGCTTGAATTTGTGAGTGTGTGTGTGTGTGTGTGTGTGTGAATGTGTTTGTCAGCATGTATATATGTGCTTATGCTTGTGTGTAGGTGCAAGATCATGCATGTGCATTTGAGTGTGTGTATGTGTGTGTGAAAGTGTCTGATAGCTAGCATGAAATAGTCTGAAAACTGCATTCAGTTGATCTTCCAGGAGGTGGAAAAATGATGTCAAAAAGGCAAATCTGTATTTACCGGCAGACAGGTATCCTTGACTTGACAGCTATACAGTCATTATCTGCCTGTCATGTGTCGCCCGAGGGCCACCCTGCCTTCTCCCAAAGCCCACGGTTCCCATGCATCAGACGCAGCCCTATTAGCTTACCTGTTTCCAATTCAAAGGCCATCGCCAACCAAAAAGACGCCAGAAGGACAAAACAAGGTGTCATATTTATGAATGTGTCAGCACGGGCCCTCCTGAAACCCAGCGCGCACCTTGAGCAATGAGCCTGACAACTCAACAGGGGCCTTTTCCAGTCAAGAGAAATGATACCTTCAAAAACCACTGGCGGGATGAAACCAGAATCTGTGCTGCAGCAGCGTCGACACGGAGAGGGGAAAAAGCACTCGTAAATCGCATTGGTATTATTCAGCCCCAATTAGGGGAAACTCAACCTGTTACATCGAATAAAAGAGAGCGAATATCAGATGGTGGATAATGACGGGGTGAGTTTTAGAAGTCGAACAGGAGACAAGAGAAGGGGAGATGGGGGGTTAGTGACGGCAACGATTACCTCAGCGCTCACTGTTCAGGTGTGTTTTCAGGTGGAAAGTTGACATCTTCAACTCTTGAGCCTATCCAGGTGCAAGCCCTGCTCTACAGTTTCTACATCTGTATTGTGAGGGAATGGTTGGGTAATTGCTGTCAATTAACTTATCCGATTGCAGATAAAAGCCCCGTGCTCTGCCAAAGAGTCATAATTAGAGAATGTATAGTGTGCCCTTTTAGGTGGTGATAGGTTCCTATTACCCGCTAATTCAAAAGTGCAAGTATACTAATATTGACATACGGCTGGGGGAGAGATTAACTGTTGCAGTTTGTGTATGTGTGTGTTTGCACTGGGGGTATTGTTGTTAAACTGCAGACTGTTTAATAGAGTGTTAATTTGTAAAGGGACTAGGGGAAAACAGTCCAGTCTTTCCTATTCCTTGTGTGTTTGGCCTTTTGAGACATTTGGGGCTAAAACTCCTTCCAGCTATAACACCCTGTCCTCTGTCCTACATTATGACCCCTAACCAGCCAGCCTGGGTGTCCGGTGGAGGATGGCTGGAGGTAGAAGGAGGACACACCAGGGAAGAGCCAGTGGTGGAGGAGGACAGAGAAGAATTTGTCACTGTCAAATTGATGGGCCAGAGATAGATCTGCACACAACCAGGAATGAAATTATTTATTATCTTTTGCCATATATGCAAAATCCACTCATGGTGTCTGCCAATAGCAGGAACAATCCAATGTGAGTGCACTCTTTTTTACCAAATTTAAAACTTCTATGCACAAAATTAAGCATTTTTATTCGAGGTAATTGCTGCGGCACTAAAAGCAGTGAGTTTGCACACACAGTCGTTGGATTAATATAACAGATAGTGGAATAATTGCATTTTTTACTGTGCTATTGACAAAGAAACATTTCAACATAGGGATGCACAATATATTAGTGACCACATCGGTATCAGCCGATATTAGTGTTTTTTCCCATATATCGGTATCGGCCCCATGAACAGATTTAACCGATGTGAAAAACCGATGATTGTCTAACATTAGCACCACAGATGTTTTTACTAAAATGGTCCAGGTTGAATATGTTTAAATATGTTTTATTTTTGTTATGGAATGAAGAAGAATATGTGGTCTAATTCAGTATGGGTTTCTTTTGAATAGTTTTCCCGTATTCACAGTACTTACTTATACTCGTTTTTCAGTGTGAACAAGAATTGAATATCAACATTGGTAATATCGGTAATATTGGTTATCGCCGATATCAGAAATCTTAATATTGAATATCGGTATCGGCCAGAAATTTTTCATATCGTGCATCACTATTTCAATGTCAGTGTGTCACATCCTAGTTGATTTTTGACTTACTTACTGCGGCTATGGTGGAAGCACCAACTTCAGAATAGAAAGTAATATTTGTAAATTGTATTTTTTTAGCAAGGTGCTAAAAAGATATGCTCCACCTGCAGACTTTCATGACTTAAAACAGGAGGACAAAATGTTTGCTAACTTACATATCAACTTCAAAGACAGCCGTCTGTTGTGTGATGGGGTGGCTGTGATTTGCTATCCACAAATAGAACAGGATTTTATAGAAATATAATCAACAGCAGCCTAACAAAATAACAGCGTTAATATCATCATTTTGCTTTTTCTAGTTCCTGCCATGTTGCATCGCATTTACCAGGTCGCATAAACTATTTTTAAGCACACACACCTTTTTCCGGCAACCTCCCAACATTCAGCTAATGTAAAAATCTGCCAAAACTCACAAGCTATCATATCATTTCCTCTTCTACAAAGGGTCAGACACCTCTAAAGCCCATATTTCCTCCAGCCATGTATATTTGGCTTGAAGTATTCTTTATCAAAACTATAGATGAGTAGTCCTAGAACATTAATCTTTATTTATTTATTTTTTATTTTTTTTCCTGAAGTTCTTTGCTGCCTCCATCTGCCGTCCTGAGAGCCAAAAGCATTACAGCCGGATCAATACAAACTGGTAGCTCAGAATTTATATCATCAGCAGTGCCATTGATCTTTATCAGCAGTTAAAAGTTTCTGGGGCAAAAATAGGGCAGCCATTTCTCTGCGCTTCTGCATTTCTTTGAGTGAAGCGAGTGATGCACACATTTAATGACCACGCAGGGATAGAAACTTTCTACATCACAGTGCTTCACTTGATAAAAAAAACTTTACTTCATCTACCCACATGTTGCTGTGTGTAAAACAAAGAATATTATTTGTTCTGAGAGACATGTGGGTAGTCTGCTTGTTATAGTAGCTGCAGCATAGCCAGTCTGCTTAGATGCTGTGTATAGTCCTTTTTTTTCCAAGAGGAGATACACTCACAATCTGAATATATTCCTGAGGGGACTGGCTTATAGATGGTACTGAGTTTGTTGCATCCCCAGTACTTCACAGATATATTAAGGCTTTCTTCACACATTAAAATAAACCAATTGCAGATCTATTTGTCAAACTAGGTGTCATGTAGTTAAAACAAAAAACAAAAAAAACACAACTTTTTAATATAAAATGTAAATATGTATAAGGCTACTTTACGGAAAGCTAATATTATAGTGTAAGTTCTGCAAAACAAAATTTGTGCTCTTTTCCACCCTTAGACAAATGACCTGGTACACATAGCTTCGTTTCCATCACAAAAGAATATTGTTAAACAATATTTTAAAATGACTTTTGAGGTCTATTTAACAACATATGGGGATAGAGGGGGGGAAAAAAAACATATTTGTCTTTGTTTTAACTCCACGAATGTGTACATACTCTAACTTGCGTCTAGTTGTTTATTTGCATGAAATACAACCATTGTTGATGCCAATAGAAAACAAAGATTCCCCCTCTCTGCCTCTATTGCTCTCTCTGCCTCTGTTGCTGTCTTCCCATCTCCCTCTCAGTCGTGGGAGAATGACAGGTGTCCCAGTCCAGTAGAGTAGCCTCCCTGGAAGACAGAGCAGCTGGTCGAGACCTTAGGCTGTGTGTGTGTGTGGGTGTGTGTGTGTGAGAGAGAGAGAGAAAGAGAGAGAGACATACAGGAGATAAAGTTATTTCACAATAAGATGTACTTCACTTCCTGTTGCTGACGTGTAGTGGGTCATTATTCGGTGGCATTACAAGTAGTGTAAACCTTCACTTCACAAGGTTCGAGTGAAAATGGGGCTTGTATGTTGTTAGGATTCTGTTTAACCACGAGCACTTTGTATGGACTGATTTATGTACATCAAGGACTGAAAAACGTTGAATCGTGTTTTTAAAGGTTATTTTACAGATTTAGCCTGGTTTTTCTTTTTTAAATTATTGGTAGAATAAATTCTCAATAGAAAAATATACATTTTTCAAGTTGATTGTAAAAATAAACAAATTTTTAAAAAATACAGGCCATACTTAACATGATGTCAGAATCGAAATCAGAAGATGCATTTAGATGCATTGGTGCAGTGTTTCAGTTCTAGACTTCTATCAGGAAAATAGTGCAATATTATTATATTAATGTTGCACCAATAAATCTCTTTGCAAGTTAGAGAGTGTGCAAGAGTCTGTTTGAATCTTTTCAATACGCTTGTCCCTCCACTACACACTTGATGCATAAAATAGATGTGCGAAAAAGCTCCTTTGGCTTTTAAATGTCCACACATTAAAGACATTAGACATGTCATTTTCTTGCGTATCAAGCTTTTGTCAACCTAACGACTGGGAAAACTTTTTTTTCCCCCAAGTTGTATACATACTGTGTCCATTGTATGCATTTGTCTCACCATTGCCATGTTTCTTGACACTACAAATAAATTAAGGGGGGAAAGTGGTTTTTATAAACATTGCTCATTAAAAGAAAAGAGTATTGCCAACCTCAAGCTAATGATCAATTTTTGCCTCAAGCATTCCATTACTTCAGTGTCGATGAAAAAAAGAAAGAAAAAAGCTAATCTTGTCTTCTGCTAACATACTAATGCATTCAAATATCTGCTATTATTCACACTGTCAGAGAAGTTATACTACAAGATGTGAAAGTGATTGAACTCCATACACTTAACACTGTGTCCTCTTCATTGATTTCCCCATAAAAAGCACCTCATTAAGCAATTAGGACTGATTATTAAGATGGTATATTTAATACTCTCCATGCCATGCGTCTGCGGCTTTTATGTTCTCATTCCTGCTCCACGATGTCCGGAAATGAAGCGTTTGTCTAATGCGTCGGTTTATGTCGTAATCAATATTCATAACAGCAACAATCGCACCGCATCAGAAAGCCGTGGAGATTTTCTCTTAAAGTTACTTTGACATTGTTTAATTTCTAAGGTTGAGTTATGGAGGACGTTACACGCATTGATATATGATGACTAAAACAAAACGCCCCTGAAGTTCGGGGGATTTGTGCCTCCTGGTAGGTTTCTTGTGTGAGTAACTCTTCTGTCACCAGTGATGAAAGTTGCTGCTTTAGGCCAAGTCCTTTTAGAACAAACAAATGTCATTTATGAAGTCATATTTATCAGTCTGTCTGCATCACAGCGTGTTTGTCTATCTGCTTATGCTGTCTGTATGCTTATGCTGTTAGATAGATAGATAGATAGATAGATAGATAGATAGATAGATAGATAGATAGATAGATAGATAGATAGATAGATAGATAGATAGATAGATAGATANGATAGATAGATAGATAGATAGATAGATAGATAGATAGATAGATAGATAGATAGATAGATAGATAGATAGATAGATAGATAGATAGATAGATAGATAGATGACACCATGGAGAAAAGGGAGACACTAGCCTGTCACTCTGACAGCTCAGATCTCTCTGAAATCCCACTGAAGTAACAGATGCAGATTTTCCCAGGCCCTGCGACAATATAGGCACACACACACACACACACACACACACACACACACACACACACTCAGAAGGGAAAGCAGCCGCTCAACTGTTCTGGAATAGATCACATCACATGCTCGCCATGCAGTCCCAAGTTGACTTGTCAATCTGCCAGCCAGCCAGCTAGCCAGCCGCTGCACTACCTCCTGCTCCCCACTGCAGCAAGCGTGAGGAGATCCTAGTTTCCCCACCAGCAACTCCAAAAAATTACCAAGCTGTTTGTATTTTTCTTTTTTGCATCATCATCCCGGGCCACAAAGACCTGGTTTACCCGGTGTCAGCTGGTTTGTAGCCATTTGATTAATGCAAATTTGTTGGAGGACATGAATCACTTAAGCACAGTATAAACTGATTATTACATGCTGGGAATGTTGTGCTTTAAAGCCAAATTGTATAGTTTCGTTTTCTATTTTAGTAGTTTCACTAGACATAGCTCAGGGAACGGATATGTAACGTATGGTGCATAAAATGCGGGGATCGTTGTACAACGACGTTTTCTCATGCAAAATCTGCAATGAAAACATCATATCAGGTTTCAGATCCACTGAAATTCAGCAGAAACAAAAGCATTAAGGCCACAAGCAATTTCACTAAAGGGCAATAGAAGGCAATATTTCCTAAAGCTTTGTTGTAATGGGGATTAGTAAACGGGACAAAGCACATGTGGATGGTACAGTTAGTTGTAGGAAACAAAATGCAGCAATATTATTGATTACAACTGCGTGAGATTGCCCAGAAAGGGTGTCCTGACTCTGTTTGTATCTTAGATGTGTATGAGTGCAGATCTTTTTCACATTTTCCTGTAATGCTGCCAGATTCTCCACAAAATAAACAAGTAAATAATTCCATATTGAGAATTACAAGTGGCATCTTAAAGAACAACACATTCTAATAAAAACCTTGTAGCGCAGCATCATT